>NW_018021129.1:79374-82284 GCF_002006095.1 Pseudomyrmex gracilis
GTTTATCTTCCCGGCGCCGATATAATTTTCGTTTGTTCTCCTATCGTCTGGAGTTTTGAGTTTCCAAACGATAGGAGACCCGTTGGAGTTATTTATTACTATTTATTAAAAAAAAAGGGGTTCGCTATGCGTTGGCGCGTCGCGTCGCATGAAAAGGGGACCGTGGAGTCTCCAGGACGTAACAGTTGCACAATTAGTATTTCAGAAACTAAAAGAGATAAAAAAAAAACGGTTTGCACCATCGCGTTTTCAACGTAAAAAACTGCAAAATACCAGTGTGTTTCAAGACGTCTAACTATTGTTGTAAACAAACAATTGTTTAAATAATTAAAATTATTAACTTTTTATTTTGTGATAGTTTGCATCTAAGTAATAGAATAAAGGATCACAAAACCGTTTTGCGATAACTCTTCTGGTTCGCGAGATATTTAAATTGTGTATGTTCACTCATCCCCATAATTTACAAACCAGTAAATGAAGGGCCTCTGTGAAATTAGGTTTGCCCTAGCTGTCTTAGTTCTTGAAATATCCTACAATTACAATATCGACTACGTGTCGTTAAACACAGCATATGTTAATAAACAAAATGTTTATATACGTCAAAAATTATCTTGATAAATTCCGGGACTTTTCGGGAACTTTTCAACTTTCCGGTGGTGGCTACTGCTGTTAGTATGGTTATTTATGTTATGAGTTAATTATTATTAGCGCGTGTTTTTATTAATAAATTTTACATTATTATAATTGTTTCTATAATTTACGTTTCTATAATTTTGCCATAATAATTAAATTCTGCTTTATTATTGTATATTTTTACCGCATATATATCTATTGTCCTGTATAATAGTGAAACAATTAACATTATTAGCGTTTTGTAAATAAGTTCAGTAGTCTTAAATGTACAATTAACCTTTTAATAAATATTTAGGTAATTTAGGCAAAACGTTGTAAAATATTCTGTACTTTTCGTGCGCGAAGTGTTCCCAAGGCAAAGTTCGCTTGTGAGGGGCCAGTGTCACTGGCTTGGCCGGGCAAACTGCCCAAAGTTGAGATAAGGCACGCGCCGAGATAAGGGACGCGTTAGACAACAAACCGTTTGCGGCTGCGAAATCGTTGACCAGGAGCAAGTGACCGCTGGACCCGTGAAACCGTGCAGCGTCAGCGTATTTGGGACGCTATATAAACGGCCGGAGCGACTGGTCCGGACACAGAGTCTGTCTCTGAGATTCATCCTGTTCAGTTCGCTTCGCGAAAAAGTCAGTTCGCAATAATTCTTTTCAGTCGGGACTTAGAATAATATAATGTTTTTGTGTCGGGACTTCAAATATTATTATTTTTTCGTATCAGAACGCAGAATATTTTAATATTTTCGTGTCAGAACTTAGAATATTTTAATTTTTTTTGTGTCAGAACTTAGAATATTTTAATTATTTCCGTGTCAGAACTTAGAATATTTGAATTTTTTCAAGTAAGAACTTAGAATATTTTAAGTACTTTCAGTTAGGACTTAAAATATTTCCAATTTTCTTGTGTCGTAACTTATAACATTTTAATTTTTTTGTGTCGGGATTTAGAATATTGTAATTTTTTTTTGGGACTTAGAATAAGTCCAATATAAGAATTTTATACCTAGAATAAGTTGTTTTTTGCGTCTACACTTAGGGTAAACTTGCTTGCGCAGATCGAATCTGACTTCGAGTTTGTTTAATGGTAAAAATACATATCAATAATAATAATAATAATTCCCCTTTTGTACCTCGCACTCGGGTGTAATATTTAGTCAATTTACATCGTTCTGATTACTGTTAGTTACACCTGCTCACCCTGCGTCGTTTCTTGTTATAGTCCAGTCAATAGGGAAAAAATCATGCAAAAATGTTTAACCAAAATCCGATTACATTACCTTGTAGTGGGCGCTTTACTGATGAACCCCTATAGTCATGCAACTAAAATTTTTTGTCAGCACTTGTTATAAATGATGATTGAAAGTGCTGAAAATGGGTTTTTTGCTTTTATCGAAGAAGAACTGCTAGTTAAGGAAAAACGTTCTAAATAAGAGTTGTAGGTATTGAAAATATCTTTCGTTTAAGCTATCAATCGAATAAATCGAGCAAATATTTATCGAGATAATTGCAAAAAACACCCAAAAATGAGTGTTTTTTCACTTGTTAATAATCTTTGTAATAATTAGTACAGAGTTTCGAAATTTATCAAAAATATGGCTTTTGCTACTCTTGAAACGTATGCAAAATTTCAGACTGAAACATCGTATAGTTTGTGAATAAATGCATTTGTTTAGCCCAAACACTCTATTTTTGCACTTAATTATGTCGCTTTTTCACAATAATACAGCAACCAGCGTGATCTAGTTTTGTTCTGAAAGAGTTGCACTATTACATACAAGTAATATTTAACCAAAATTTTTATTATAAAACACCCAAAAATGGCGTTGAAAACGATGGTCGTTTTTTGCTCATAAACAAATGAAGTAACTTTGACGCTAATAACTATATCGTTTTACTGATTTGATATTTTGATAGTTGGTACTTTTACGCGTATTTAAAAAAAAATCGTTATCCTACGTTACGTACAAGCCGAGATAATTTTTTTTTTTGAAAATTTGCAGCTCCTTTCATTATTAATATTAAGATCTGAAACTGTGGGGATATGGAGTAGAAGAGTTACACTTTCATCAGGAAAAGTTTCGAAGAAATTCAGTATAGTATAGCATTATTTATAGAGTGTTAAAGAAAGGTTTTGTATGTCAAGTACATAAAGACCGGTGGTGGGAATAAGCGGGCCGCAGCCGCTGCGCTCGGCGGCGACTCGCGCGCGTAGCGTCATTTTCACTTCAAATTTATAAAAATGGCATTATCTCGGTTAATATTGATCGTATTGAGACGTTTTTTT
>NW_018021130.1:0-1115 GCF_002006095.1 Pseudomyrmex gracilis
AAAAAAAAAAAAAAAAATTCTATAAATTATAATCCTTTTTATAATTTAAATTCTTAATTCAAAATTGAGGTCGCAATCACTTTTATTAATATAAACTAACCAAAAGTAAAACGCTGTTATTCTTGAAGAGAGTAATTAATTCTTAAATAACTACTTATAATTTTTCTAAGTCACCAATCAATGTAATAACAATTTGAAGTGTAATTAATTTAAAGATCATCTCAACCAAATAACTTTTAAATTTCTTCTAAACTCAATAAATAAAATAAAATGTATAAAATTCTATATAATCTTCTCGTCCCATACTTAAATTTTAACATTTTTACTGAAAAATTGACTTACAAACAGATACCTAATTAAAGCTTAAGTCTCATCAACTCATTTATCCCAACTTCTAATTAAAAGGCAATTTATTATGCTACCTTTACACAGTTAGATTACTGCGGCGTTTAAAATAATAGCAGTAAGCAGAGCCACTCTTAAATTATTATAATAAAAAAAATAAGGTATCGACACACACACACACACACACACAAACATGTGAACTTAGTAATTTGCCTAGTTCATATAAATGGAATCTTATAATAACCTTATATTTTATTTTAAACTTACTAAATTTATTATACTATTATTATCATTATTCTATTTATAATAATATTAAATAAATAATCTACTCAAACAAATTAAAGTATCATAAAAAGCCAAAATCTAAATTAATGTTATAATAATTTATTAAAGTATTTAAATTACCAAAAATCTTACCTGCAACTATATATATATATATATAAAAATTACATTTTAATTAGTCACAAAGGTTATATTCAATGACATATTACCATAGTAAATAAAAATATTAATACTTAATAAATATTTTAATTTAAGCAACTAATTAAATTAAACCAAGTAAAAACTAGATATCGTAATAATCTAATACTATATCTTTTCTATACTTTTATTTCAGATACTTATGAAACATTACCATTACCATAAACTTTATAGCTCTTACTCTTTCAAGAAAGACAAATAAATCAAAAGGCCGATACGAGCAGTAAAATACAGGTTGATCGTGTATAAAGAGTTGTCTTTATTCAATAAATAGACGTTTTAATCACACA
>NW_018021130.1:1270-2732 GCF_002006095.1 Pseudomyrmex gracilis
TGACATCATTTCATTTATCTGTTAGTGATGTAATGAACTCTAAAATGTTTTTTCTTATTTAAACTTTAATTTTTTCATACTGAAGAAGGTCCAAACTTGTGTGATTAAAACGTCTATTTATTGAATAAAGACAACTCTTTATACACGACCAACCTGTATTTTACTGCTCGTATCGGCCTTTTGATTTATTTGACAAATTCACGAGCAATTGATTGATCCTTTCAAGAAAGTTTATAAATAAATTTTATTTTAAATACTTTCTGATACACAAAATACTTAAAAGTAATAATATTTACATTAATAATAAACAATTTCTCTTACATTAATACAAACATTAAATACTAAAATAAATTTAAGTATATTAAAATACAAAACAAAATGCTATCAGCACACACACATATAACTTTAATTACAATTAGAAATCACTCAATTAAATATATTAATTCAAGTATATAAAAAACTTTTTTTAATGACAAAAAATCATCTTATTGTAAAGAGAAAATACTTTTTATTAAACTAGAGTTTTATATTAAACAGTAAGTAATGTAACAACACTTTCCAGTACCATTACAATATTACGACTTCTCTCATCTTCAAAATAAAACTGACGTGCAATTTATTCATATTTTTAATTATATTCAAATAAAATTATTATATTTTTTTACCATTAAATCTTATTTTATAAATAATATTAAATTTATTAATCTATTTTCTATTCTAATTTTAACAATGTAACACATCTAAATCTTAACTAACCTACACTTTGATTTAAATTACTATAAAATTTAACATAATTTGTTTAAAATATTTATTAATTTACTTTTCAAAAAACAACAATACAGAAAACCAAATAAATTAAGTAAAATTTTCCGTAGACTATCACTTACTTGACAAGTTTCTGTAACTATAAAAATACCGCCAAATTCGTTAAATTTAATGATGTAACCATTTAATCTTTTAATTTACCGTAATAATTAAAATAATAAAGTACGAATATAAGGCCGATACGAGCCATTCTTAGGATGTTGAGCGGGAACTTGTACGTGCATACACATATGTATACATCTATAACAAGTATTACTTGTAAATTTTTACAAGTGAGTTTTTTTGAATTGAACATTCAATTCTTAAATTTATACGAGATGCGAAATTTGCAACTCACATATGAAAGACCCCGAATACTCCCCTAACTAATTTTTTTAAATAGTGCGAAAAAAACTCTTCGGGTAGGAGTCAAACCTAAAATCTCCGGCTTACCGTGCCATCTTTTTTTTTGTTAAGCCACCGAAGCACTTGGAGTAAGTATCGCAATATATATATATATATATATACTAGCGGCCCCGACAGATGTTGTCCTGTACACACGTTTTTAATTCGAAAATTTCAAACTTTTTTTAATAAGCTATAACAATCTGGACCGATTTGATGAAAATTATTATTAAAAAGTTATTACAATCTTTAT
>NW_018021130.1:4282-9900 GCF_002006095.1 Pseudomyrmex gracilis
TATACATCTATAACAAGTATTACTTGTAAATTTTTACAAGTGAGTTTTTTTGAATTGAAAATTCAAGTCTTAAATTTATACGGAATGCGGAATTTGCATCTCACATATAAAAGACACCGAATACTCCCCTAACTAATTTTTTAAAATAGTGCAAAAAAAACTCCTCGGCCAGGAGTCGAACCTGGAATTTCCGGCTTACCATGCCATCGCCTTTTCTGTTAGGCCACCGAAGCACTTGGAGTAAGTCTCGCTTTGAATATAAGGCCGATACGAGCTAACTAATTTTTTTTTAAATTATTTTGTAATTTATATTTGTAATTGAAATTTTCACAAGCCGTACAATATTATTTACCTTACGCTGGCTGCAAGTAAAAGCGTTTTCAAAGTATCAGATCTTTTTCGATATATATATATATATATTGCGAGACTTCAAGTGCTTTCGTGGCTTAACAGGGAAGGCGATGGCACGGTAAGTCGAAGATTCCAAGTTTGACCCCTGGCCGAGAAGTTTTTTTCGCAATGTTTTAAAAACTTAAATAGGGGAGTATTCGGAGTCTTTCATATGTGAGATGCAAATCCCGCATCCCGTATAAATTTAAGAATTGAATTTTCAATTAAAAAAAACTCACTTGTAAAAATTTACAAGTAATACTTGTTACAGATGTATACATATATGTATGCACGTACAAGTTCCCGCTCAACATCCTAAGAATGGCTCGTATCGGCCGTATATTCGTAATTTATTATTTAATTTATTAGGTTAAATTAAAAGATTAAATGGTTAAATCATTAAAGTTAACGAATTTGGCGGTATTTTTATAGTTAGAGAAACTTGTCAAGTAAGTGATAGTCTACAAAAAATTTTACTTAATTTATTTGGTTTTCTGTATTGTTGTTTTTTGAAAAGTAAATTACTACCTATTTTACGTAAAATATATTAAAATTTATAGTAATTTAAATCAAAGTGTAGGTTAGTTAAGATTTAGATAAGGTACATTGTTACAATTAGAATATAAAATTGATTAATAAATTTAATATTATGTATGAAATAAGATTTAATGGTAAAAAAATATAATAATTTTATTTGAATATAATTAAAAATATGAATAAATTGCACGTNAGTTTTATTTTGAAGATGAGAGAAGTCGTAACATTGTAATATGGGACTGAAAAGTGTTGTTAAATTATATAATGTTTAATATAAAAATTCTAGTTTAATAAAAAGTATTTTATTAACAATAGGATGATTTTTCGTCATTAAAAAATGTTTGTTATATACTTGAATTAATATATTTAATTGAGTGCTTTCTAATTGTAATTCAAGTTAAATGCTGATAGCATTTTGTTTCGTATTTTAATATACCTAAATTGTTTTGAAATTTTTACAAGCCTTACAATATTATTTACCTTACGCTGACTGCACTTAAAAGCGTTTTCCAATTACCAGATCTTCTTTGATATATATATATATTGCGAGACTAACTCCAAGTGCCTCGGTGGCTAAACATGGAAGGCGATGGCACGGTAAGCCGGAGATTCCAGGATCGACTCCTGGCCAAAGAGTTTTTTTTGTAATATTTTAAAAAATTTGTTAGGGGAGTATTCGGGGTCTTTCATCTTCAACAAATTCACACCTTACATTATTATTAAAAATTCAAATATGATGATATTAATAATCTCTCTCTTATTTAGTTCCTTGTTAATAACATTTATCCACAGTACAATAATTTCATGATCCATATTTGTAAAAAACTTTAAATCTAAGTTTACGCAAAAAAATCAAGTTTTGATTTCAATAAATCTGCCTTTATTATCTTACCCTTATTTACACACTTAATTATAATACTTTAAAAATTTTAAGTTAGTAAAAAACTATAAGCTTTCAAAGTTTAAGAAATAATTATTTTATAAATCTTAACTATGTTAATCAATACTGATGATTAGTAACTAAAATTATATTCATAAATAAAATAACCTTAAATTTCTTTAGTATTAAAAAAGTATTTCTTAAATAAATTTACATCTTATTACTTAAATCAGACATAGCACTATAATTTTTATAATTAATTTTACTACCAATATATTAAATTTACTATAAATATATAATGAACAAATGACTATATTTAACAAATCATAAAGGTATTGGAATTTTCTACTTTATATTTGCCATATGAGCTGGTATGTTGTAGTCATTAATGAGAATAATTATTCGAATGAAACTTGGATCATGTGGAGCAATCATTAACAATGAGCAACTTTATAATTTTATTGTACCAGAACACGCATTTAATATAAATTTTTTCATAGGTGTGCCATTTATAATTAGAGAATTTTTTAATTTCCTTGTCTTTTTAATAATTGGGTCAGCAGACATAGCTTATTCACGAATAAATACCATAGGATTTTGACATCCATTATTGTTTATTATACTTCTTACTTTAAAAAGATTTATTAGCACCGGTGTTAAAATTGGTTGAACCGTATACCCTCTTCTCTCCTCAAATATAAAAGTCCACAGAGGTTCGTCAGTAGATTTAACAATATTTCTCTACATATTGCAAGAATTTCTTCAATTATGAAAGCTACTACTTTATCTCTAAAATTATTAATATAACTCATAACCATTTTTCTGTAAGCAAAACTTCTTTAATAGTCTGATTTATCTTAATTACAGCTATTCTGCTTGTTTTATCACTACCTGTGCTAGCTGGTGCAATCACCATGCTCTCAACAGATCAATAATTACGTACCTCATTTTTTGACTTCTCAGGAAGAGTACACTTAATCCTATACCATCACTTATTTTGAATTTTTGTTCATCCAGAAGTTTATATTTTAATCTTACTAGAATTTGGAATAATTTGTCATATTATTATAAGTAAAAAAAGTAAAAAAGAAACATAAAGATGTGTGAAGAGTAGCTCCAAAAATTTTTAAAACAAATGAAGGTTTGAGATGGTGGCAGTTTGAAGCAAAACACAGGTGGAGTAGTGTAAAAAAAAATTCTTGTATTAATGTAAAACGTTTTCGACCACTGGATTAGGTCATTTTCAATAAACTGAAATTACATAATAATTAAGTGGAAACACAGGTAGTTAATAAAAATAAAAAAAGAAAAAACAAAAACAAACAAAATTTAAAAAACTTACAAAAATGTCATCCGAAAATGAAATAGATGTTCAGAGCCAAAAGAATCGTAATGGCCGTAACTCGCAGGTGACAAACTACGACTGAAGTCGTACAAAGTGAATAACCGAAATCACGAAAATTCTGAATTATCAACTAAAGGTAAATACACTCTATCAAGATTTTCAGTATTACTCTGCAAATTAAGGCCACAGCTTTGGCTTTTAATATGTAAGGATTCTGAGATCAAGCGCTTGTGGTAAGATCTCTCCATGTCCAGAATTCTTACACAATCCCATTCAAAATCGTGAGTTTGGTCGTTCCTATGATCAGTAATCACGGATCTCTGTGTAGAATTTCTTTTAATATGATTATTATGTTCAGTGATTCTAGTTTTTAACATACGGCTAGTTTGACCAACGTATGAAGCATCGCAATCTCGGCAATTAATCTTATATACGACTGAAGAACGAAAAGCCAAAGGTAATGGATCTTTCTGGACCTTGATAAATTTAGATAGTGTGTCAATACTATAAAAAGCTATAATACTTCAAACTGCCACCATCTCAAACCTTCATTTGTTTTAAAATTTTTGGAGTTACTCTTCACACATCTTTTTGTTAAAATATTCGCTGGCGGAAGTATGCGAAATTTAAATTACCAGACATCATTTTTTAATTATAGTAAACAACATTTTGGTTCTCCATTAGTTAAAGATCTAAAATTATGGATAAAACTGAATAAAGATCTAGTTAGAATTCATATCACTATTTCTTTTCTCAATTCTTGCAAAAAGCGAAATCTGTTACCTCGACATTTGAATTACCTATCATGTTGTTTTCCACAAGTCACCTTACATGACTACAAATTGAAATGTATACTTAACAACAAGAGGTCACTATTTGCGCGTAGAATATTATGCCTTGAAATTACTGATATGTATAAACATCGTAGTTCTACACTGAAAAACATTTTTAAGATCAACAAAATGATTATTTGTAATTTGCCGTATTATCTTTACAGAATTTTTTATACTTCTCAATTACAAAAATTAAACAGAATCTTTGAATGTGAAAATAGAAGGATGGCTAACAAATTGGCATGGTTGCAACACAAACTTTCTAGAACAAATAAACATAAACAAATTACATATTTTGTGACGAACCTTGACAATATTACTCATAATAATCTTCCTGCGTCCTCTTCTAACCATTTCTATACGCATTCTTCTTTCAATTTCAAGTTTTCTCCACCTGATAACAATACTCCACCAATATATACAATTGACATAGCATTTCGGGTTTTGAAGCCTGTATCACTTCTTGAACCTAGAGATAATTGGTTTGTTAACCTTACAACAACTCACATTCCTATGGAGGTCACAAATTTGCTACAATTAGGAGAGAATTTTAGTATTCCTCCTGATAGAAATAGTAGAAATTTGATTTTTGAATTTATTAAAAATCTCGAAAACAATATTAGATTTCTTAATAACAACTTAAAAATTGAATGTCGCGACCGTTTTGTCACTTCTCTTAAGCAAATAAACCAAGTCATTAATAATAAAAATAATTTAAATTTTAAAAAGATTCAAAACGCTATTAAAATTACAAAAAGTTTCATCAGAGAACATCCTTCTATTTCTTTTACTAGAGCGGATAAAGGTGGAGCGGTCGTTGCTATGAACAAAGAATCTTATATTTTTAAAATGGAATCATTGCTAACTGATCCTGACACGTACATTTGTGTCAAAAAAAGTCCAGTTAATTCTTTGTTGAACTCTCTGAAAGAGTTACTTAAAAGATGAAAATCTCGCGGCTTAATCACGGATCTCACCTACAAAAGTTTGAACGCTTCCGTTCCTTACCTACCTAGAGCCTATGGCTTGCCAAAAATCCATAAGCCTGGCAATCCTCTTAGGATAATTATTTCGTCTATTAACAGCCCTTTGCACTGTCTTGCTTCATTTCTACAAAAAATAATCTCTAAGAGTTTGCAACCTCCTCCTAGTTCAGTTTATAATAGTTATCATTTGTCAAAGAAAATTTCTGATGTTACATATGATGAGAATTATCAATTGATCTCTCTTGATGTCATCTCCTTATTCACTAACATTCCTCTTGACCTGGCAATTAGTGGTCTCGAAAAAAGATGGCATTTAATTAAAAATAACACTTTTCTTACAAAAGAAGAATTTTTTAATGGCCTCAGAATGATTTTTGATTCAACTTTTTTTCTATTTAATGAGAAATTTTACAAATAAACTTTTGGCGCACCTATGGGCTCTCCACTTTCTCTTATCCATGCTGATATCGTCATGCAGGATTTGGAGCAGATTACTATTAGCATCCTTCCTTTCCAACCTCCTTTTTATGTTCGCTATGTCGATGACATAGCTCTCATGGCTCCGTCTGATCAGCTCCTTACTGTCCTGGACCTTTTTAATTCCTATCATTCTCGTCTCCAGTTTACTATGGAAGTTGGAGGAAATT
>NW_018021130.1:10115-14833 GCF_002006095.1 Pseudomyrmex gracilis
ACTATCCTATTGAATTTATTTACAATATTTTTAAACAAAGACTTAAAAGGAATTTTTTTAAAAATAATAACATTAAAAAATTTTTGTCGACTATTGATAGTGATGGACCTTCTCCAAGTTGGTTTGTCTTACCTTATATTGAAANATTTTCAGAACAACTTTTGAATACTCTCCCGAAAGACACTAATTTCCGTCCAGCTTTTTATAGTATTGACACACTATCTAAATTTATCAAGGTCCAGAAAGATCCATTACCTTTGGCTTTTCGTTCTTCAGTCGTATATAAGATTAATTGCCGAGATTGCGATGCTTCATACGTTGGTCAAACTAGCCGTATGTTAAAAACTAGAATCACTGAACATAATAATCATATTAAAAGAAATTCTACACAGAGATCCGTGATTACTGATCATAGGAACGACCAAACTCACGATTTTGAATGGGATTGTGTAAGAATTCTGGACATGGAGAGATCTTACCACAAGCGCTTGATCTCAGAATCCTTACATATTAAAAGCCAAAGCTGTGGCCTTAATTTGCAGAGTAATACTGAAAATCTTGATAGAGTGTATTTACCTTTAGTTGATAATTCAGAATTTTCGTGATTTCGGTTATTCACTTTGTACGACTTCAGTCGTAGTTTGTCACCTGCGAGTTACGGCCATTACGATTCTTTTGGCTCTGAACATCTATTTCATTTTCGGATGACATTTTTGTAAGTTTTTTAAATTTTGTTTGTTTTTGTTTTTTCTTTTTTTATTTTTATTAACTACCTGTGTTTCCACTTAATTATTATGTAATTTCAGTTTATTGAAAATGACCTAATCCAGTGGTCGAAAACGTTTTACATTAATACAAGAATTTTTTTTTACACTACTCCACCTGTGTTTTGCTTCAAACTGCCACCATCTCAAACCTTCATTTGTTTTAAAAAAGAAACATTCGGATTCTTAGGAATACTTTATGCAATAATAGCAATTAAAGTTCTAGGATTTATTGTATGAACCCATTATAAATTTTCAGTAGAAACAAATGGTGTCGAGTTTATTTTACCTCAGCAACAATGATCATTGCTGTTCCTACAGAAATTAAAATCTTTAGATAAATTACTACCTTGCACGAAAATAAAATAAATATATTAAGAGGGTATTTGGGATCTCTCATATACGAGATGCAAGTATAGCACCTTATAGGAATTGTAGAATTGTTATTACAAGACAAATTTCTCGTGTAAAAATTTACAAGTGAACACGTATATATGTATATATGTACACGTATAATCTCCGCACAACACCTAGCGAACGGTTCTTATAACCGAATATATATTTAGTATTAGTTTGGAAAATTCGAAGCCTTAAAAGAGTTTTTACTAGTTTAAAATACATATAACTTCCATTCTTTTATGCTATTTGTAATTATATTTGTAATTATATTTACTATAAGATGATTAACTGGTTTTATACTATCAAATTCATCACTTGATATTGTATTACATGATACATACTACTTTGTAATCCGTTTCCATTATGTCCTATTTATAGGAGCTGTATTCTCAATTATTTCAGGATTTATTCACTGATTTCCTCTTATTACTGGTCTCAATAATTTTTGATTAAATATTTAAGTTTTATCAATATTTACTGTTATAAACATAACCATTTTTCTTTACCATTTCTTAGGACTTAGAGGGATATCTCGCTGATACAAAGATTATTCTGACACATTTATTTCATGAATTAGTATTTATTCAAAGAGGTTCACTTATTTCAATTATAAGATTATTTTTATTTGCTTTTATTAGGTGAGAATCTTTAGCATCCAAACAAAACATTAGTTTTATATTCCACCAAAATTTATTTATTAAATGAATACCATCCTATTCTCCAATGTTTTATAGTTCCATTATAATTCGTTCAACAAGTTACTTTAATATAGCAGAAAAAGTGCTATTGTGTTAAATACCATATATGAAATCTAAAGTTTTATTAAAAAATAATACATGAATCATAGGCCTTCAAAATTCTACGACTCTTATCTACAATATAATAATCTTTTTTTACGACTTTACAATAATAGTTTTAGATGTTAGTACAAACGGAAGTTTTTACTTTTTAATTATCATTCTGATACAATAATATTACTAATCAATTTTTCCTAGAAAGAAACAGTATTGGAATCTTATGGACTATTCTTCATACGATTACAGTAATTTTTATTGATATTTCATCTATTAAAATTTTGTATTATACAGATGAAATATTAATAAACAACATAAACAGTAACGTCCTAAGTCAGCAATGATACTGATCATACNAATATTCTGATATTATAAACCTAGAATTTGATTCGTTTATATCAAACGAAAACAATTTTTCTTCCAGCCTAGTAGATGTTGACAACCGTTGCGTTATTTTTTTTGAATACCCTATTTGAAGATTAACCACATCTACAGATGTAATTTACTCATAAACTGTTCCATCCTTAGGAACTAAAATGATACCTTAGGCTGATTTACCTTAAACTGACTAAATCAAATAATAATCAGAATAAATGGACCTGGATTATTTTGTAGACAATGGTTAGAAATCTGCTGCAGTAACCACAGATTTGTACCTATTGGTGTCGAATCAACAAAAATTAAAACTTTTAAAGATTAAGTTTTATCAAATTCATAATTGGGGTAGCCCATATAGTAATTTTAATGACTGAAAATGTAAGTTTTTATTTTTTAAATAAACCTATAGTAAATTAAAGATTACTTTTAATGTAAGAATTAGTTCATAAAAATATTACATTGTCAATTTTACAATATTCAATTTAATATTCTTATATACCACAGGTAGGACGGTTACTTTGAATACCTTTATTATGCTTAAACATAGTTTTATTATACTTATTAATTTTATCAAGTCATTTCTCTATTATAATTAGCCCACCAACAGGAAAAAAATTTTTTTTTAAATCCAATTATAAATGATCTTATTTATACTAAACTACCATCTTCATATTTACTCTCAATGCCCATAAAATTTAATTAAATTTCTATTTATAATAATCATTTTCATTCAACTGAATAAGAATAATAATTTCTATTTCATAACTTCGAATACCATTTTGATTAATTCCATCACGAATATATATAGTAATTAACTGAATCCTTTTTTTTATTATTAAGGAATTCAAAGTTCTTATCCAATACTTTTTCTCTAACATCATATTTTTATATGCTACATTTTTATTTATCTTATTCAATAATTTTCTATTTTTATTTCCTTACATTTTTACAGCCTCAAAACACTAATCCTTAAGGTTAACTTTATATGTAAGGTACTTTTTCTGAGCTTATTTTCATTTATTTCTATTTCCAGCCATAGACAGTGGCCAATTATGACTTCCATTGGGAATTAAAGCATGTAATCGTTACGACATTCTCTTCTTAAACACAATTGTTTTAGTGTTTTTAGGAATTTTAATTTCTTGGACACACTATTTAATTATGAATAGAAATTTCACAGAAAGAAAAATAAGCCTAGTAATTACAATTTTATTAGGAATATAGTTTTCCTGTTTTTTAGCTACAGAATACTTTAAATTTGTTTTCATTATTTTTGACTCAATTTACGTATCCACATTTTTTTTGTAGCCACGAGTTTCTATGGTCTACATGTCATTAATGGAAATTTATTTCTAATGGTATGCTACAATCGACTTGATATAAACCACTTTTCTTTTCTACATCACTTTAGATTTGAAGCAAGAGCTTGATACTGACATTTCGTAAATGTTGTATGATTAGAGTCTGACTATCTGGCATCTTAAATGTCATTCTCAAGGTAATTTTATCCGTTACTACCAACAGCCAACTTTTGCGTTGCTTTTTAACATTGACTACTTTAATCTTTTGATATCAAGTGTATACTGCGTTATTTGTCATAGTCACGACAGAATAAGGCTCAATTAAAAGTCAAAATATTTTGTATTTGTATGTAAAGCGTGATCAGCAAATTATTTATTTTATTATATTAATATCTTTTTATTGGCTCGATGTGATCTTATTTATTTGCTTATTTGTATTTACATTTTGAGCGTTTCTGTTATTTATTATTTTTATGTTGTATGATTATTTTTATTTAGTTAATTTACTGATGAAAATATTAATTAAACTTATATAGTATAATTAAACTTACATTTAACTTCCAAGTAGATAATTTAGTTCTTCAAAGTAATATAAGTAGTAAATGCTTACTATAATTATTATATTAATAATCATATTAGCTATCCCCATAGCTTTAGTAACGATTAATCTACTATTAACAAAAAATCCCAATCACGTGAAGAAAAATCCCCTTTTGAATGTGGATTTAATTCCCCATTTATTAGTCGTATCCTTTGAAGAAGACAAGTTTTCTTAATTGGTTTGGTGTTTCTAGTATTTGATGTAGAAATTACACTATTATTACCGTTAGTTCTATTATTAAATTACTATAAAACTTTTAATGCTATTATAATCATAACATTCTTCATCACATTCTTCATCATTTATTTGTTACAAATGTAACAAATAAACTTGGAATCTCCGGCTTTTTAAAATATTGCGAGACAAGCTCCAAGTGCCTCGGTAGCCTAACAGGGAAGGCGACGGCCCGGAAAGCCGGAGATTCCAGGTTCGACTCCTGGCTGAGGAGTTTTTTTCGCAATATTTTAAAATTAGTTAGGGG
>NW_018021130.1:14907-17693 GCF_002006095.1 Pseudomyrmex gracilis
AAAAAAATTATTTCATTAAATATATGTGTATGCATATATATATATTTAAGCACATTCTCTGCACAACATCCTGCAAACTGGCTNGAATAACCCGATGTTAATTCATTCATTAAATTATTTATTGTAAAAAACATTAGAAGGACTAAAAGCATTAGTAAAAAAATAACAACCTTGAAATTTAAAGTAACATCATTCACTAAACTTAAATATATTAATCCTAAAAGTACACAAAGTTAGTATAACTAATGAATAAGATATTTTATCCAACATAAATTAATCAAACCCATAGTAACCTACTTTATTTGACCCTAACTTATAAATTATTAACATAATTAAACCTCTTAAAAAACACAATACTGAATAAAACCTAACTATAGAAAAGTTTAAATTTAATGGAGTTAAAAACATGAATAATAAAATTACTTTTATCATAAAACTGTGATTACTTTATAAAATAATATATATCATTTCCATAATATCGTACAACTAAAACCAACATTGATATACCTACACCTCTTTCACACTACCTACAAACTAAATAATAAATTAAATAAAAATCCAAATCGATAGATAAAAGTACTACACCTACAATCAAAGTTATATTAAATGCTACTAGCTTAATCATTATCAAAACAATTAATATATATTTATAAAACACTACTACCATAATTTAAAAAACAATTAAAATTATTTAAAAAAAGAATCATAAAATATCTACTTAAACTTAATTTCAAATTTTAATTAAAGCTTTATAGGTAAAAAAACAACTATTTTGTAAATTATAAATAAATAAATCATTTTTAATTTAGCAAAAAAATACATATTTACATCTTTAATCTTCAAAATTAATATTCTTAAGTTAAACTATTTTTTGGAAGGAATAATTAAAAATTACAGACAACTAATTTATAAACAATTTAAACTTAGTAGTGCCTTCAATATATGCCCTTATAATTACAACAATAATTCTTGTTAAATTTAAATTTATTATATTAAATTTAAATTTAAATTTAAATTTATACTTACCTTTACAATTCAATATCTGCCATTTCCATAATTGTCTTTATTCTATCTATATTCTCAACCATTAAAATTATCTCAATTAAATCTATTAATCTACATAAAAGTAATTATGAATAAAAATATACTTACAAATATCAAGTCATCTATTTTAAACTTGTTACCACCCAGAAATATCTCATACAGAAAAGATTTTAAATCCCTACTTGGATTATTTGTAGGAGTTCAACTTATTAGTGGATTCTTTCTATCTATACATTACTGCACAAGAACATCCATAGCTTTTAGTAGAAGTATTCACATCATACAAAATGTAACTAATTGATGGATATTTTATAACATTCATATCAATAGATCAATTATATTTTTCTTTTGTAGGTACATATATATCTCACAAAACTTCTACTTTACCTCATTCAACTTACTAAATACTTGAATGTCAGGCGTTACCATGTTATTATTATCAATAGCAACAGCATTTCTAGGATATGTTTTACCATGAGGGCAAATATCTTTTTGTGGAACAACTGTAATTACAAATTTAGTATCACCAAACCCATATATTAGAAATAATATTGTCATATGAGTTTGAGGGGGTTTCCCAATTAATACTTCCACATTAAATCGATTTTATTTCCTCCATTTTATTCTTTCATTTATCATTTTAATAATGGAAATAATTTTTTAAATATTTATTTATGAATCAGGATCATAAAACTCTTTAGGAGTTTAGAAGAATTATCAAAAACTTCCTTTCCATAAATATTTTACTATTAAAGACGTATACGGTTGTATAGTAATAATAGTAATTTTTACCACTATTATTATACAATATTTTTATGTATTTAGTAACCCAGATAATTTCACCGCTGTTAATCTAATAGTAACCCTCATTCACATTCAGCCTGAATGATACTATCTATTTGCTTCCGCTATTTTACGGTCTATCCCAAATAAATTAGGCGGAGTTCTACCTCTGGGTAGCTTTGATCTTAATTCTGTACACCTTATCAATAAATAAATGCAATATAAATATTACAAACATTTATCCTTTTAACCAATTAACATTCTGAACTTTAATTAATTCATTTATTTTACAAACATGATTGGGAACCCAACCCATTGAAAGACCGTTTGTAAGTCTTCGACAAATTACAGGTACTTTTTAATGATAATATCATTTTCACTACTTAGAAATTTATGAGACAAATATATATTTAAAACTTAAGTTCATAAACTTGAACAAGTCTATGTTCTAAAACCATATTAAAGGAAATTTTACTATTTTAGTAACTTATTACAACTTAATTTTATAAAATTAAGCCATAACTATTACAAAAATTTCACTACCAACAGCAATTATAAGATACATTAAAATTAAAAGCAAAATAACTTTCCAACACAATTACTTTAATTTATCATACCGTATACGGGGAAGTAGACCTCGAACAACCGAAATAATGAAATAATGAACTAACAAAACATTGTATAACTAATATTATATCTCTAAATAACAAACACCTAAATAATAAAGTAAATTCAATTCTCACAAAAATAATTATTTCATACTCTGCCAACAAAATTAATGTAAATCCTGAATTAAAATATTCCACATTAACTCCTGATATGAGGGGGAGGACAGCGTGCACATATTGTGTCGCTGCCCGTCTCTGGCACTCAAGAGATTCAGATTTTTGGGCTCCATGTTTGTGGAGCCCGAGGACCTGAAAATAATTAAAATCGGCCAACTGTGTAGCCTGGCAGCA
>NW_018021130.1:19016-20796 GCF_002006095.1 Pseudomyrmex gracilis
GGGGTTTAATGGACCTCGGATTCGGATTCAGCGACCCCAAAAACATATAATAAACATGGTCTGATCCCCAGGCCAAAGAAATTTTTTTTTTGTGTGGCTGTGTTATCAACAAAAGTGACACTAAATTACAAAAAAAACGAACTCATAGATAAAATTAGTATTTATATACAAAATGTATACATAAGTAAAGTCTAACTTTAATGCACTCATTCTGCCAAAATAATTTATTTCAACATAAACTAATTTAAGTAATTAAGTTCTTTCGTCCAAAATTAATTAATTTTAAAATAGATAAAAACCGATCTAGCTCACACCGATCTAAACTCAAATCATTTAAGATAGAACAAGTCAAACAGACCTAGAAATTATAATCCTTCTTATAATTTAAATTCTTAATTCAACATCAAGGTCGCAATTACTTTTATTACTATGAACTACCCAAAAGTACTACGCTAGTATCCTTAAAGTAATAATTTCTTAAATAACTAATTATATATAATTTCTAAGTCACTAATTAATGTAATAAATATTTAAAGTGTAATTAAGTGAAAGATCATCTTAACCAAATAAATTTTTACTTTCTTGTAAACTCAATAAATAAAATAAAATTTATAAAATTTTATAGGATTTTCTCGTCATATACTTGAATTTCAGCAATTTTACTGGAAATTTAATTTACAAAAAAATACCGCAATAAAGCTTACGTCTCATCACCTCATTCATCCCAACTCGCAAGTAAAAGGCAATTTATTAAGCTACCTTAGGACAGGTAGAATACTGCTACATTTTAAATACTATCATTGCGCAAAACCAACCTTAAATTATTAAAATTTAAAGAATATGTTTCCGATTAACATGTGAAATTAGTAATTTGCTTAGTTCATATAAATATAATCTTAAATCAACCTTATATTTTAGTTTTTATTATACTAAATTTAATATACTACTATTATCAGTATGCCATTTATATATATATTAAATAATCTACTCGAACAAATTAAAGTATCATAAAAATGCTAACTCTAAATTAATGTTATAGTAACTTATTACATTATTATCAAAAATCTTATTTGCAAATATATACATAAAAATTAAAATTTACTTAGTCACAGAAGTTACACCCAAAGACTTAGTAACTTAGTAAATAATAATATTAATACTTAATAATTATTTTAACTTAAACAACTAATTAAAGTAAACCAAGAAAAAACTAGATATCCAAATAATCTACTACCATATCATTTCTATACTTTTATTTCAGATAATTATGAAACATTACCATTACCATAATTTTTATAGCTCTTACTTTTTTAAGAAAGTTTATAAATACATTTTATTTTAAATAATTGCTGATACACAAAATACTTAAAAATAATTATACTTAAATTAATAATAAACAATTCCATTTACAGTAATAAAAACATTTACTAATAAAAAAAATTTAAGTATATTAAAATACAAAACAAACTGCTATCAGCATATAATTTTAATTATTATACGGGATGCTAAATTTGCATCTCACATATGAGAGACCCCGGATACTCCCCTAACTAAGTATTAAAATATTGCAAAAAAAAAAAAAAAAAAAAAAAAAATTGGTTCATTGGTTTAAATTTCACGAGACTTAAGTCTTTATTAATTATTACGATTACGTTGGCGGAAGAAGGCGTTTTATCAACAGTATCTTCGATATATATAGGAATATTGCGAGACTAACTCCAAGTGCCTCGGTGGCCTAACAGGGAAGGCGATGGCACGGAAAGCCGGAGATTCCAGGTTC
>NW_018021130.1:24361-49142 GCF_002006095.1 Pseudomyrmex gracilis
TATAAAAGATTTTACTTGGCGTAACTTATTGATATCATTTCTTTTGTAGAATAAATCTTGTAGAAGAAGATTTTGGTAGCAATACTTTTTCTAGAGATACGAGTTGCGCATGTACTTGGCGTCTTTTTTTACCTTTTTTTGAAAAGGTATTTTTATATATATACATGTATAAGTTCTCGCTCAACACTTTGAGAACGGCTCGTAAGGCCTTATATTCATTTATTGGTTTTTATTAATTGTACTTCATCAATTGTAATTATACGTTCATTCATTGTAGAAATGCATTTAAAAAAGACCTAATACAAGGGTCGAAAGCGTTTATGCTATTTACTATTAATTGTTAATAAACGGATTTTACTATATACACTCCAACAACAGTGTTACTGTTTCAATAGCCAAAATTCAATATTATTTAAAAATTCTTGAAGCTATATATAATCATCATTACATAATGAATAAAGTTAGAGTTTTTATATTTGGTACAATATTTATTATAAAGTTCTTAGATTATCAGGTTTGTTGTAGAAAAGGTTTGTGTTACTGACTAATAGTAGATATTCTATTATTTTAATTATTAAGTTAAATTAAGAAATTAAATGTTGAAATTGTTAACTTTAAGGAATTTGGCGGTATTTTTATAGTTAGAAAAATTTGTCAATTTATATATATGCATATATATAGATATATATATGCATATCTATATATATATACATATATATATATATATTTACACCAGGTATATCATTGTAATGATATTTATTGTTTTTTTCATTTGTTTCTTGTTTTGTGTTCTTAAATTCTTTTAAGGACATAATTTTATTAATAACAGTTTTAGTAGACTGAAATGGTTACTTTATAGATTTAAATCTCTCTCATTTGATTTAAAAAATATATTATGTATTGTCAGATTAAGTGTCTGTCCAGTGTATTGGTGTAGTATTATTACTTTCTTCTATGGTAACATTATATAGTACGATTTATATAAAGGATGATGATACAGTATCTCGATTTTATATATTAGTAATTTTGTTTATTTTATCAATAGGTACTAATGTTAAGTTTAAATTTAGTTAGTTTTTTATTTGGGTGGGATGGTTTAAAGTTAGTTTCTTATTGTTTAGTAATTTATTCTAATAATTATTCTTTATATAATTGTGGTATAGTAATTGTTTTATATAACCAGGTTGGTAATAGAGGGTTATCAATGTGTATTGGGTTTATATTATCTTACGGAGAATAAAGTATATTTATATTAAGCAATACTGTGGTAATTACAATAATAATTTTTACTGTGGCCATTAGTAAAAGGGCTCAAATTCCTTTTTCTTTGTAATTACTTCAAGCTATAGCAGCTCCTAATCCTGTTCCTTCTTTAGTTCATTCTTCGACTTTAGTTACTGCTGAGATGTATTTATTCCTTCAATTTAATGAATTGTTAATAATAACTTGATTCTCAAAGTTACTGTGTATTGTTTCTTTAGTAACTCTATTTATAGCTGGTTTACTAGCTAGTTTTAAATTTGATTTGAAAAAGATTCTTGTTATATCAACTTTAAGACAGCTGGGGCTAATAATAGTTTTAATACTGAGATTTAAGTATGTATTATTTTTTCATTCAAAAATGCTATTTTCAAGTCATTATTGTTTTTGTGTGCTAGATCTCTAACCCCAATAGCCAAATAATAGCAGTATGCCAGCAGTATGCACACAGGTTTAATCAGCACTTTGCAGCAGATTCCACTCAGCTGTGTCATCATAGTGAGTGAATTATGTAGGCACGATACGTAAAGAAAACAACACAGCAAAAATATAGAAATAAATGAAGAATGAAATGACAATAACACGTTATGCTTCAAATCTGCTACATTTTTTGAGCAAGTTCTGCTTGATTGATGCAATAATATTTGCATCACGGCATGACATATTTATATTCTTTTTTTTTCTGTTTTTCTGTCGATACTAGTTGAAATAACAGATTATGTTTAAATGCTGGCTACATTGTACTGGCATAATGTGTTATTGCAGACTTTGCAAAATATGATCACTCAGTCTTGGTTATCTGGGAATTTATTTAATATCAAATAATCAAAATATTCGTTTTTATGGGAAAATAAATGAATTTATTCCGTTTATTGTAATAAGATTTTATATTTCTATAATTTCTTTATGTAGAGTTCCTTTTATAGCCGGAGTTTATTCTAAAGACATAATTATAAAGATTATATATTTTAAAAGAGTAACTTTAGTAATTGTAACTATAAAAGTTATATCTTTGTGTTTCACTATGAGGTTAGTATTCGTTTACTTTAGTATATTTCTTTTGGAAAAATTAATTTTTTTTCTTCGTGGTACATAATTACTTGTAGGTGAAAAATAAATTTGTATATAGTTATTTTATTGATTATAAGAGTAATTTTTGAGTCATAATGTCTCAAGTTATATTGTTTGATATTTCTTATGTGTATTTACATATTCTATTAAAAATGATTAACTTAAAAGCATGCTTAATTGGTATTGTTGTTGGGATAGTAATATATTTTTATACTTTTTCAAAATTTTATTTTTTTATATTATTTTAGATCTACATAAATATTTATATCTGTTTTGTTATATGTATAAACCTTTAATATTTTATTCCTATAAGTCATTAGATTTGGATAGAATTTAAATTAAATTTACATTTAAGTCGATAGTTTGAGATATTTTAGAGAGATTTAAGATACTTATACTTAAATTATTATTTTTATTTATATTTAGGTCTATTAGTGGTATTTACGTAGTTATCGTTATTAATATTTAATTTGTATGTAATTTAAATAGCTTATATAATATAGTCTAGTATTGAAAAAACTAGACAATAGTAAAATATTTATAAATGGATCTTATACTGTAACTTATTATATACTTATAATTGATATTCAAATATATTAATACTTTTATATTAAAAATATAACGTTTAATTTTAATTATATAAGTTTTATAAAATAAGAGATAAATAAATTTAAATCTATAGTTCTCAAGTTAGAAGCTTGATTTTACTTATTTCAATTTACTTGTGTAAAGTAAATTGGACAAAAAGGCTTATTAACAAGTAAAAATAATTTAAATGATATATTAACAATAAATTACTTCTACTTTGGTTTCAGTTAAATTTTTTTTCACAGATTATTTGCTAATTTTTTCTTAGGTCGAAATTAAGTGTATAAAAAGTATTTTATGAGAAGGTACAAAAATGGTTAATTTTAAATGTTTTATTGCAATTTATAAGTTAAAATTTAACTAATACCTCATTTATTTGTTACATTTTTTATTCGATACTTTGTTCAAGGTATTCACAGAAAAGGCCTAAAACTTAGATTGTGATGAAGAATGTTATGATTATAATAATATTAAAAGTTTTATAGTAATTTATTAATAGAACTAACGGTAATAATAGTGTAATTTCTACATCAAATACTAGAAATACCAAACCAATTAAGAAAACTTGTCTTTTTCAAAAGATACGACTAATAAATGGGGAATCAAATCCACATTCAAAAAAGGATTTTTCTTCACGTGATTAGGATTTTTTGTTACTAGTAGATTAATCGTTACTAGGGCTATGGGGATACCTAATATGATTATTAATATAGTAATTATAGAAAGCATTTATTACTTATATTAGTTTGGAGAACTAAATTATCTAATTGTAAGTAAAATGTAATTTTACTTATACTATATTAGTGTAATTGATATTTTCATTAGTAAAGTAAGCTAATTAAAAATAATCATACAACAGAAAAATAATAAATAACAGAAACGCTCAAAATGTAAATACAAATAAGCAAATAAATAAGATCACATCGAGCCAATAAAAAGATATTATAATAATAAAATAAATAATTTGCTGATCACGCTTTACATACAAATACAAAATATTTTGACTTTTAATTGAGCCTTATTCTGTCGTGACTATGACAAATAACGCAGTATACACTTAATATCAAAAGATTAAAGTAGTCAATGTTAAAAAGCAACGCAAAAGTTGGCTGTTGGTAGTAACGGATAAAATTACCGTGAGAATGACATTTAAGATGCCAGATAGTCAGACTCTAATCATACAACATTTACGAAATGTCAGTATCAAGCTCTTGCTTCAAATCTAAAGTGATGTAGAAAAGAAAAGTGGTTTATATCAAGTCGATTGTAGCATACCATTGGAAATAAAATTCCATTACTGACATGTAGACCATAGAAACTCGTGGGTACAAAAAAAATGTGGATACGTAAATTGTGTCAAAACTAATGAAAACAAATTTAAAGTATTCTGTAGCTTGAAGGTAGGTAAAGTATATTTCTAATAAAATTGTAATTACTAACCTTATGTTTCTTTCTGTGAAATTTCTATTCATAATTAAATAGTGTGTCTAAAAAATAAAAATTTCTGAGGACACTAAAACAATTGTGTTTAAAAAGAGGATGTCGTAAAAATTACATGCTTTAATTTCTAATGGAAGTCATAATTGGCCACTGTCTATGGCTGGAAATAGAAATGAATGAAAATAAGCTCAGAAAAAGTACCTTACATATAAAGTTAACCTTAAAGATAAGTGCTGTAAAGCTGTAAAAATGTAAGGAAACAAAAATATAAAATTATTGAATAAGATAAATAAAAATGTAGCATATAAAAATATGATGTTAGAGAAAAAGTATTGGATAAGAACTTTGTGTGAATTCCTTACTAATAAAAAAAAAGATTCAGTTAATTACTATATATATTCGTGATGAAATTAATCAAAATGGTATTCGAAGTATTGAAATAGAAATTATTATTTTTATTCAGTTTAATAAAAATATGTTAGATGGTAAAAGGTCAAATACTTTAAATAGATTTGTTAGTATTAATATAAATTTGATTAAATTTTATAGGCATTGAGAGTTAATATGAATATGCTAGTTTAGTATAAATAAGATCATTTATAATTGGATTTAAAAAAAAATTTTTTTCCGTTGGTGGGCTAATTATAATAGAGAATTGAAGTGATGAAATTAATAAGTATAATAAAACTATGTGTAAGCATAATAAAGGTATTCAAAGTAAACGTCCTATCTGTGGTATATAAAAAGATTAAATTAAATATTTTAAAATTGACAATTTAAAATTTTTATGAATTATTTCTTACATTAAAAGTAATCTTTATTTTACTATAGGTTGATTTAAAAACTGAAAACTTACATTTTCAGTAATTAAGTGAAGTAAATTTAGTATATGAGCTAACCCAATTATGAGTTTGATAAACAGTATTTTTTAAAATTTTTACGTTTTGCTCATTCGACAACACTAGGTATAAATCTGTGGTTANTGCTGCAGATTTCTAACCATTGTCTACAAAATAATCTAGGTCCATTTATTCAAATTATTTTTTGATTTAGTCGGCCTAAGGTAGATCGGCCTAAGGTTTCTATTTTGATTCCTAGGGATGGAACAGTTTATGAGTAAATTACATCTGTAGATGTGGTTAATCTTCGAATAGGATATTTAAAAGGTATAACGCAACGGTTGTCAACATCTAATAGGCTGGAAGCAAAATTGTTTTTGTTTGATATAAACGAATTAAATTCTAGGATTATAATATCAGAATATTTGTATGATCAGTATCATTGCTGACTTAGGGCGTTACTGTTTATGTTGATTATTACTATTTCATCTGTATAATAGAGAATTTTAATGGATGGAATAACAATAAAAATTACTGTAATCCTACGAACAATAGTCCATAAGATTTCAATACTGTTTCTTTCTAGGAAAAATTGATTAGTAAGATTATTTTATCAGAATGATAATATAAATCAAAAAATTAATTTTGTACTACCATCTAAAACTATTATTGTAAAGTCGTGAACAAAGATTATTATATCGTAGATAAGAGTAGTAGAATTTTGAAGGCCTATGATTCATTACTTTTTAATAAAGATTTAGATTTCATATATGGTATTTAACACAATAGCACTTTTTCTGCCATTTTAAATTAACCTGTTGAAGGAATTTTATTGTAACTATGAAACATAGGAGAATACGATGGTATTCATTTAATAAATAATTGTTGGTGGAATATAAGAGTAATGTTTTGTTTAAATGCTAAAGATTCTCACCTAATAAAAGCAAGTAAAATTAATCTTATAATTAAAATACGTGAACTTCTGATTAAATAATAATTCATGAAATAAATGTTTCAGGGTAATCTCTGTATCGGCGAGATATCCCTCTAAGTCCTAAAAAATGGTGAAGGAAAATGGGTATGTTTAAGACAATAAATATTGTTAAAACTTAACTATTTAATCAAAAGTTATTGAGAGCGGAACCATTAATAAGAGAGAATCAATAAATGAATCCTGAAATAATTGAGAATACAGCTCCTATAGATAGGACATAATGGAAACGGATTACAACGTAGTATGTATCATATAATAGAATATCAATTGATGAAGTTGATAGTATAAAATCAGTTAATCATTTTCTGGTATATATAATTACAAATCTCAAAGATCATAAAAAAGTGCAAGTTATATTTATTTTAAACAATTAAAAACTCTTTTAAGGCTCCGTACTTTCGAAACTAATAATAAATATATATTTGGTCATAAGAGCCGTTCGCTAGGTGTTGTGCGGAAATTATACGTGTACATATATACATATATACGTGTTCACTTGTAAATTTTTACACGTGAAATTTGAAGTGTAATAACAAGTTTAACATACATATAGGATGCTATACGTGCATCTCGTATATGAGAACAACACCTAGCGAACGGCTTTTATGACCAAATATATATTTATTACTTAAGTTATTTATTTGTGGATAAGCTTTGTTTGCTGACCCAATCATTAAAGGCACAAAGAAATTTCCAATTTTTCCAATTATAAATGGCATTACTGTGAAAAAAATTATAATAAATGCGTGTCCTGTTACAATAGAATTATAAAGTAGGTCATTGTTAATGATTGCTTCGCATAATTCAAGTTCACTTCGAATAATTATTCTCATTAATGACTCGATCATACCAGCTCATATGGCAAATATAAAGTAAAGAATTCCAATATCTTTACAATTCGTTAAATATACTCATTTGTTTGTTATATATTTGTAATAAATTTAATATATTGGTAGTACAATTAAGTATAAAAATTAGAGTGCTATGTCTGATTTAAGTAATAAATTGTAAATTTATTGAAGAACTACTTTTTTAATACTAAAGAAATTTAACGGTATTTAAGTTATAAATATAATTTTAGTTACTAATCATCAGTTTTGATTAAAATGTTTAAGATTTCTAAAAGAATTATTTCTTAAACTTTGAAGGCTTATAGTTTCCTACTAACTTAAAATTTTTAAAGTATTATAATTAAGGGCGTAACTAAGGGTAAGATTATTATCTTACTAAAGGCAGAATTATTTTAATCAAAACTTGATTTTTTGTGTAAATTTAGATTTAAATGTTTTTACAAATATGGATCATAAAATTATTTTAATGTGGATAACTGTTATTAACAAAAAACTAAATAAGAAAAAGATTATTAATATCATCATATGTAAATTTTTAATAATAATGTAAGTTGTGAATTAGNTGAAGATAAAAAAACAAACTGGTGGCATTTTTGATAAGTTTATTATTATTACTGCAAATATTAAATTAAAGTTTTTGTTACTGCATTGAAAAATTTGAGTAAGATTGTAAGTTTATTCAAAAGTTAACTAAAATTATAAGTAAACTGGTAGAGTAAGTGAAACAGTATATAAATCATATTTAATGTTTTACTTAAAGAAGTATAATAATTTATCTTGTTTTATTACTGAAGGAATCTGTAATTAAGATTTTTATTCTTTTAATGTTGATTATAGAAACAGGAAAAACACTTATTCATAAATTTGAGAATATATAAAATATATTGTTATTATTAAGAATATAAAGATTGGTCTTGTAATCTCTGTAAGATAAAAAATATTAAATGGATGGAATTTTTGAAAAGTTATTAAAAGTGCAATTGCCTGCCAGTTTATAAATTTGCTTAAAAAAGTTAATCATAAATGGGAAGAGGTGTGATTGCACGTTTTAATAATAAAGATAATATTAATATTGAATTTTTCGAATTTAAAATTATTGAGTTGATAAGTATGGCAAACAATGTAAATAAAAATGCTAGAACTTGTAGTACAAAATAAGTAAAAGTAATTTTTTTTTCTTTAATTATTATGAGTATGTAATTGATGAATATGAAAGTATTAATTTCTATAATAAATCAAATTTGGAGTACGCTGGATAATATTCTTGTTATTAGGGATGTAAAAATTAATACTGATGTTAGAAAGATAATAATATTAGAAAAGAAGATAATGATATTAAAAACTAAGTTGATTTATAATTTAAAAACTTTTTAAACATTAATATTTTGTAAGGTTTTTCGAATTTTAAGTTTTTAAAATTTGATATTTTTTTACAACCTTTTGACTAACTCTCGAACAAATCAATCCGAAGTTTTATATCAAATCTTGATATTCTGATATTTTTCTAAATGAGACATTTACGTATCGCGGATAGAATTTTTTTAACCTAGAAAACAATTCAAAAGTAGTATTGATTGTAATTTTTTCATATTTCAGAAAAATTAACACAAAGTGCCGCAAAATATACTGTGAAATTCTCACACAGAGACGGAGAAATCACAGAAGACTCTCAAAGTGGCAAAGATAAAAAACTATGCGCCGGCTGGAATAAAAATCACCGCCGTGCAGCTGATTCGTGAAACAAAAAAATGTGACTTGAAAATTCTGTTTTCATCTTCAAAGCAGAAGATCTTGCTAATCTCACAAACTTGCTAATTATCAACATTAAAATCGCAAAGCGTTCGAAGATGTCATACGCAAGAATCGCATAATCATTTCTAACTGGATAAAGTACGCACAATGAGAAGAAAGTCAGAAACAGATTGAACGGGCGAAATCTAAATACGAGCGAGCGCTGGAGGTAGATTATCGGAATATATCATTGTGTGTTTCAAATACATGTACGCTTTGGAACATTTGTCAAAAAGAAGCAGTCAAAAAATTTACAAGGCTTATACAAGGTTTATACAATTCACGAAAAAAAGTACGGCGATTGCTTGGGAATCGAGGACGTCATCTGCAAGCAGAAGCATCAGTACGAGCAGAGAGTGAAGGAGAATCCGTTTACCTACGACACGTGGTTCGATTATCTTGTAAGTAAATTCAATGTGAGTCACAAGACGTACGAACAAGCGATCGCTAAAGTTTCGTCAACCAAGAAAAAACAATGCTGGCATAGGTACATCTACCTTCGGATCAAGTATGCCATCTCTGAGGAACTGCAAACGGAAGACATCAAACGTTGCCGTGAGGTGTACAAAGTGTGTCTGAAACTCATACCGCACAAAAGTTTTACCGTCTCCAAGATCTGTCTGTATTACGCGTACGTTGTCGTGATCCGACAAAAGAACGTCGCGAAAACAAAAAAACGTTGGATCTGGCACAGGGCATCTGTCCGACGGACAAGCTCTATCAAAGTTACATCGATCTGGAAACGCAGCTTGTTGAGTTTTGATCGATGTCACAAGTTGTATGTGAAATTTCTCGAGTTCGGTACAGAGAATTGCGACACGGTAATGCGATTTGCCGAGGTGGAAACGCGTTTGAATGAGATCGTTTGCGCCCGCGCGATCTACGAATTCGCCGTCGCGCGGCCGCGAGTGAACATGCCGAAACTGCTGTGGAGATCGTACATTGACTTTGAAATCGCTCAGGGCACGACAAAAACGCTCGTCAGCTGTTCGAGCGTCTAATCGAACGCACGTTGCACGTCGAGATCTCGATCGTTTACGCCAAGATGGAATTGCTGAACCCGCAGCTGGAAAAACAACGTCGCTCTGGCCAGGTGTATATTTGAGCGCGAAAACGACGCGTCGAGAAACAGCGGCGACATCAAGAGTCGCGTGTTGTGCTGGAGACTTGGAAGGACTTTGAGAGTGAAAAAGACACGAAAACTTTTGCCAAGATTATGTAGAAGATGACGCACAGAGTAAAGAAGAAGCAAAGCATCGTTGAGGAGGACTAAAACAACGACAAATAAAAAAAACTAGGATATGTAATGAAAACACCATATGAAGTTGCAAATCGTAAACGTTGTTCTCTTGCTGGCAAATGCAAAAAAAGAACAATAAATCAACATTGCGGTACATCAAATATATTTATTTTGGTGCCGTCAATGCATCATTGTTTTGTTTAATGACAGTAAGCAAATGTTAAATTATCTTTGCTATATTGGAATTGACACTGGCGTAAGCTCCGATTACTCGCGCTCTTACGTATTCCAAGAGATTCGCTTGATCAATGCGAGTGCAATTCGAGTCAACGGCGTCGCATTCTTTCGCGGACGGTACTAGTATGTTCGGATACTACCGGTAAACAAAAAATTCCAACAGTTTAAACGTTACGATCGCTAAGCTTTCTCTCTTTGGACGACCGTCCGATTAAACGCGCGCGCTATACATTATGACGTAAAACCGATTGTACAAATTGCTGTTCAGCACCGCGCAATTGGTGCATCTTTTACCTAGATGAGTAGTTGCTGCTATGCATATTATATCTTTTAGATACGCGCAATTTTAAATGGATTCGTCGATCCAGGCGTCTACGTTCATTCCGCGTTTGAATTTTGCTGCAAGTAGCGTAGCGACGTATTGACGCGCGCTTTAAACTTGCATCTACAGATCGAATGTGCTCATCGCGCGACACGTACTTTCTATAAATCGGTCATAATTGAGTTTGCGAAAAAACAATAGTTTTACCGCAATGGAATTTGTCCACTCTACGCTCCGTTGTTCCGACCGTACCGCTACGCTGTTAGACAAACAACGAACGCGCTGCGACAACGTGTCGCACATTAGACGCGAGAATAAGTGATAAGTCATTAATTGGAAGCACGTGGAGTGCAACTGATCGCCGAACAGAAACGTTTGAAACATGCACGCTTGCAATTTGAGCAACGATTCGATTCCGCGTACAATCATGCACGTGTACACGTCTCCGTCAAAATCGGTGTTCAGGTTGCCGAGATTATACGGCGACACGTGTATGGAATCGTTGCTCTTGTTTGATTCGGTAATGTATATTTGCGATACAATTACAACGCTATCGTTGTGAATACACGGATCGTGTTTTAATACAATCAAAGTTGAACGGTACGTCAAAGCACGCGTTTGCCCGACCAATACGTGCATCCGTTGTCGTTTTGTCAAAACCGTACAAGGTTGTGATAGCGCGAAACCAAATAACGAACAAACGTGGTGACGCGGGAAGCGTATCGCGTTTTCACGCATATACGGCACAAGGTGATTGTAACCGCACAATGTGTTTTTTTAACGAATAAGTAGTCAGATAGTACAAGTAGCTCTTGCTCGATTGCAAAATGTTCAATGGGCCGCCTTTCTCAGTAAACAAATCGATCACGGGACATTTTTGTTGCACCGTTATCAACATAGGCACGCTAGCGTATTTGTACGGTGGTAGTGACACTTTCGCGCGAGTAGCGCTCAATAGCTTCACGTCGCACTTTGGCAGAACGTTTCAATGCTCGTCGTTCAAAGCGTTGTCCGTTGAAACATTGTCGTCTTAAAACGTTTTGTCGCATCGTGACCAAACGGACCACCGACGTCGTTGTCTAAATAATTACCGTAATCGTCGCAAAGTGACACGCTATTGATTTAATCCAAACAATCAAGACAATCTGCGCGATTGGTGCGTTTCGATAAATCGACGCAATTTGCGCGATTGGTGTAGTCCACTTGATTGTAGTACACCGAGTCAAACGCAAATTTCGCGGTTCTTCCGTTTGCTTCGACGACGCACTTACCGAATCAAGTTTGAAATCCGCGCAATCGCGTTTGTAGTCGTTGTTGAACAACGCGTTCTCGTTGCGTTGATGCCAGTGCCGCTTTGAGCGTAGCAACACTTTCAACGCATTCTTGCGTTATCGCAGTTGCGTGGATTTGTAGATTCGTTAGATGCACGCGAACCAACGTACCGCGCTTTAAACAAAGTTGCTTATTTTAATGTTTTTATTTTTACCGTAACTCGTGAGTAAAAGGTCCGATGTGACGCTCGCTCCGGTTGCTTTAAGCAAACGAAAGATCTACGGTTTGTTTCGAGTTTACAACTGAGCAAGAGATACTCTTTGTCGATCGCATTTGCCGACGATTCGAAGTCGTACGTTTAAATGTGCAAATCGTAAACCTTGTCCCTTTGGTGGCAAATGCAAAAAAGGACAATAAATCAACACTGCGTTATATCAAATATACGTTTATTTTGGTGCCGTCGATGCATCATTGTTTCGTTTAGTGACAGTAGTTTACTAATGTTTGATATGGCACAATTGATACTGGCGTTTACTCGCGCTCTCACGTATTGCAAGAGATTTGCTATCGATGCAATTCGTGTCAACGGCGTCGCATTCCCTTGCGGACAGTACTCGTTTGGATATAACATAAACGTTAAACAATAATTTCCATCAGTTTAAACTTTACAATCGCGCCGTTTTTTTTTCTTTGGACGATAGTCCGAGTAAACGCGCGCGCTATACATTATATCGTAAAACCGATTGTACAAATTGCTGTTGAGCTTTTGTCGCGCGGCGTCGTTGTTGTCCAACGGCAACACATTGTATACGAGAACTATATGCAGGAGCGAAACGGTGTCGATCGGAATTTTGTGTCGCATTGCATTGTTGTAATTAACAATGGCTCTGCCGTTTTGTCCGCCGGATCTTTGACGCTTGGGTCGTGGAAAGCATTTGGTAAAATCGATCAGGTGTCTCGTCAAATCTAGATGTGTTATAACCATAGATTTTTTCTTGCGCTTGTACCTCTGCGGCGAGAATATCACTATGTCGGACGTAACTTAGCGCGGTCGTCAACGCGAAATGGCACTTGACGCAAGCATATCTACAACTTTTCGCGCGGCCGCGACATCGGATGTCTGTTTGCGCGTTTGCTTCGCGAACGACGACGGTTGTTTTGTCGAACATTTATCGATTCCGACGAAACTTGCACGTTAACGCAGACATGACGAGAAACCGGAGGGGATGGCGAACGTTTTGTTGCTCAATGATGCGGTGACGAACGATGAGTCGGTCGACGCCTCAAAGAAGGGTTCGTCGATCGATCCATGTTCAAATATTTTGACGTGGCGATCTGATCCAAATAAAACCAATCGCCGCAAGCTTCACGCAGTGAGCTTAAGTATTGTACCGCCAAATATATCTCATCTGTGACAAAACAATCGTCGCCGTTGCAACCCATATGGTCGTTTGTTGACGCGTTGGTACCAAAAGATTCGTTCGTCGGACTAAGATAATCGTTCGACGAACTACGACGTTCGTTCGACGGATTAAAATGTTAGTTCCACGAATCAAAAAGTTTGTTAAATGTCAGCTAAACGCAGCGTTTTTGTTCAATGCGGTGAACAACAATCGCAACAACGACGCTCGTCGTGTGATTAACGCGAGTTCGGTCTTACGTGATTGATGTGCGCGCAAACAAACAATTACAGGTACGTGGTTACGTAATAACGTAATTGTTTGGTTGCGCGCGCGACGCATGGTTTATCGTTCCGCGCAGTTCTATCACGGGATTGCCGTTTACGACACGGCGTCCGGCAAACATGCGTCAAAACACGTGAAAGTTCAGTCCTTCGGTTTCGACGTCCCAGTTGGTAACGAGTACACGCGAGTGAACGTTGCGCGCTTTGACGTCACATTGAACGGAATGCTCAATGACTTGTTGTCGCCCCACAAAGCAAACGAGTCGCCAACGACAACGATGCGGTCGCGTCAATTAAGTGTAATTTACATCGTTCCATTTGAGACGTTTTGTGCACGAATATAGCGCACATTCCATGTCAAAACAATTGTTTCAATTGCGTTCGACCAAGACTCGCTATGTCCGACAGTTTTTTGCCGCTTGAGCCAACATTAGCATCCCGTACGCAAACAATTTGTCGTCGTTGTCGTTGCGTCGTTTGCTCGTTGCGCGCGCCCATTCCGTTGTTTCGCGTTACGACGTCGTCGCTCTATTGGAGAATTGCCGTTTACGCTTGATCGCTTAAAACGTATATTTGCATTTGCACTTGTTAAACGTCGCGGTCCTGCGCAACCATTTGGTTTGTTTGTTATTGTTTGTTCATAACAACGCTGAGCGTTTGCTGCTTCGTTGTCCTGACATCGTAGAGCGTAACGCAATGTTTCGATCGCTACCGAACCAGCGACGTCCCATGCAAACATCGAATCGTTCGCTACAAGCGCCAACACCATTTGCATATACAAAAAAGAATAGCCGTACCCGTTCAGCACCTGGTCAACGAGATGTTGAACGCAGATCTCGGTCTAAATCGCATCATTGTATTTCTTCTCTATCAAACCAACGTCGAATACGGTGCAAAACAGAGCGTGTTAGTTTCTCTCGTGCTTGGATTGCTCTCGTCGCGATTGGTAGATTGAGATCAATGTTCCCGCGTTGTACGTTTTGTCGGTTACAACGCCACGCGCCGCGTCGTACGTTTAGCCAATTGGACCGCCACGCGTTGCGTTGTATCGCGATTCGACAATGCTTTTTGTACCTGTTAACGCCGCGCGTTAAAAGGTATGATTGAACGTAGCGTACGTTGTCGAACGCCTCGTCGATTCTGTGCAATCGTTGCGCGAGTCATTGGTAGTAGTACCGCGCGCATCTTCGAGCGTTCAAGCGATCTGTCGGTTCTGTGCAAATTGTTGAATTGGAAACAGTAGCGAACAAAACTGAACCAAGCGCGCTTTTCGAAGCAAAATTGTTTACATCAAGTGTGCGATGTTGTGCAAAGTGTCTGTTATTTACTTATTCTACCGCCACCGTTTGAAGCAAAGGCGACACTTGTCTTTTTAACCACGAATTTTGTGATACGCGCTATTGATTCATCGCGGAAACATTGCGCGAAAAGTGTACAACGGTGGACAAGTACAAACTAAAAGTTTGCACTTACCCTTGCGTTTTGTTTCTTTTGAACAATTACGTCGTCGAGTTGTTCAAGCACCGTTGCGGAATTTGACTGCGCACAGCAAGCAGTTCATCCAACGCGGCCATGTGGAATTCGTTGCACAACACAGGCACGTTTATCGTCACGGGAATCTTCACCTTTGCGTATTCGATCGGTTGCATGACTATGAGTGCTCCGTCAACTACTGAATTTTCTTTGATCAAATTGTACATTCGCGCAACCGTTTGTCGAGTAAACGTTTCGTGCACATTTCCAAACCGTACACGGTTTGAAAATTGTCGGAGCGATTTCGTTGACGACGATTTCAATTTCTCGCGCATCGCCGTTACCATCGAACTCGATGTCCACCGGAACGAACGTTTTTGCTACGAGTCCGTCGTCGTTTTTGCGAAGTGTCAGTTGCAATCGTTGTTACGTCGCGTATCAAATTCGTTCCAAAACGACCGAAGTACGTTCGGAATGCGAATCGCTCGTATTCTTTTTTTTGCGGACACGCAGTTGCGTAACGAACGTATTGGTAAATTTCTTTCGGATGATTTTGATCCACCGAAGCGACACTAACAATCGTTTGCGGTTGCTACGAAGGCGCGACAAGCTTCGCGAGTAGGCGCTTTCCACAGTAGCAATATTTTGATGTATTTCCACAAATGCACGTTGTGTTACGTCTTAGTCGGTCGCGGTTACTAGAAATAAAAAGGGAAATTTGTTCTCGGACCATCTAATGAGAGTTACCGCTAATTTTGTGTAGAAACCTGAAATCGCTCGCGGCAAGGGAATCACTCACGAAGAAATAGGAGGAACTTAACAAAATGACGGTGTTATACGTGATTTCCAGAGAAAATGAACACTGTATAGTCGGTACAATTGCGTGTTCCGATCAAGGTGAGTTGAACGACAATGTAGGTGTGTTTTTTATCGCTCTTATCTGTATCGTATCTTTAAATGTAAACATATGTTTATTACAATGTTTTTCACAAAGATCGATCGATCGTAATGCTATACAAATTAATTGTACGGATTGACATTAGCAACGTACAATCTGAATAGTTGCGCGCATCGGAACAGTTAACGGTGCGAGCAGCAGCGGGCGATTATCGACAGCGTCGTGCAGTAAGCACTCGAAGCAAACTCGACGCGTGACGTTAACGGAACTGTGCAACCGAAGACTTCCGGAAGCGGAGTTGAAGTCGTCCAACTTTTAAATGAATCGGTTGATTCTGAGTAGGACCGGCAGTTCGACGCGGCCTTCTCCACAGCGGCGGCGCGACTCCATAAGTTTGAACGGCTTTTGGCAGAGAGGGAAGAACTCCAACGTCGTCGCTCGCCTGGAAAGAAAACAGGGGCTAGAAAACGCACATCAGCATCGACGGGGTGAGTAATTAAAACAGGATGCGAAAGCGTCCAAAAGAACAATCAGTCCAGCAAATACTTTAAGTTTATTTCGAGATTTGCAACAGGGTGTATAAGGGCCTGTTCTGCATTGGGCGTTGAAAGTTTGTTCAGTTTTTAAGTTTGTTTTTATTTTTTAGTGTTGTAAAACCCAATCAAGGAAAATTTGTTGTAGGATGGCCCAAACTGAGCGAATCACCCGTTCAAAATGACATTTAAGTAATAAACCACGATTGTTGTTCGGATCTACTGAGATGAACTCAGTAGATCCGAACGAATTGGTGACAAATACACTTGAGATGTTTGAAAGGTCTCTCCGACTAGAAAGTAGGCACAATTCACAACAATTAGAGTAATTTAGTGTCATACCTAGGTTACTTTCGGTTTCTGTTTGAGAAGCAAATTGTGATTGGTATTGGATATGCGGATTCCTGGGTGAACCAACATCGCATTCTGCAATTTTGACAAACAATTAAGAAGCTTTATTGTATAAGTAAGTACTTACCGTAGGTCAAGATGTGAGCCCCTCAGGAATCCGTATCGGGAACAAACCCTCTATTGTTGGCACTATTCTTAGGATATGTTAGTAGTACCGGTTTAGGATGATCCCCAAAGTTTTATCGACAGTAAGGACTTTTGAGTTTGTACCTGATTTGAGATCATCCTACCTGGAAAAATAAAAAGCGTGATTTGTTGAGAAAACTATCTGGAATAGTCTTTGTGAAACAAATAAGGACACGTGCGATTAAAATTTTTAACAATTTGGCCAAATTTTGTTTGTACCTGAAAATTTCATAAGTTTAGAAAAAATCGGTAAGAGGAAATGAATATTTAAATTTTATCTGGTGATCCCTTGTAACGTCTGAAACATTCCTGAAATAGAAAAAATCACAATTAGGCCATTTTAGAAAACTTTATAAATTTTTAATTAATCTGGCTAATTGTTCGTAAAATTTGTAGGGAGTGTTTATTTAGTCATAAATAAACAGTCCGCGTCAGAATTTTTAAACATTCGGCAATTTCAAAATCATACTATATAAAACTATAAAAGTAAAGAATTGTTAACAAAACGTTGAAGGAAAATTTCGGAAAGCCCGGGAAGTCGTCACCAAAAGTCCCATCCACTTTTCACAAGGATTACGCCAGATAGGTTGTGCGCATGCGCTAAAGTGAGGAAAGCGTCGTGGCGAGATCGGGCGCTCCTCCGAGTCAGTCGATCTCAAGCGCTCGAACCAAGCACAATGTATAGTGTTCATGTGCGCGTTATTACAACGAGCATCTACTCATTTATTGTATATAATACAAGTGCCTACAGCTTAGCTGTAAATAAAGTGGCAGTGTGTTATTAAACTACAAACCTAGTGTTAATTTTAGTGACTTGTAAACAAGACCTGTTTCCTGCGTGTCCGACGACCATCGGGTTATCTCAAGCGGCGTGCCGACAACGGGTTCTGAAAGAGCAACACGGTAAGTTTTCTGTGTTCTTCGGCCCGTGTTGTGATCCTTCATGCTTGGCGGTGAAAGTAGGTGGCGACCGGGAGAATTTTTTTACAATCATCGAGTTTATCCGGTCAGAACCGTTTGTTCGAATTGTATTTGTACCGTCGTCGGATTCAACGGTCGTTTTACTGAGCAATTTAGCAGCAATCTTTGTAGCACGACACGTGCGTGATTGCGGTGATGTGCGATTTCTAGCTTTGCCGACGTTGTGCAAAAAACTAGTGCAGCAGCTATTCAAGAGCGCTAAAACATATGCTTATGAGATTTCTCGCGCTGACGACGACTCGCAACCGTCGGCTGTAAAATATGAAAGGCATATCTGTAAAGACCGCTGAGGTGCGACGCGGCCACCGATTTGTCGGCCACCGATTTGTCGGCCACCTTTTTCATTCGCAACGAAACCGACTTTCGCGCTCTGTGGCATCCCGGAACGTATCCAACTATGCCATTGCGCGGTACGTGCGACTTGTTGGTAACTCGAGTGTCAATAATCGTATATTGCAACGAATTTGGCGATATAGATATGTACGCGTGCAACAAATGTTATAAGTGCCGAACAAACGTATGCTTCACGGCCATGCAGACGTCGCTTTGTTGCGACGGGCGACACTTTGTGGAAATTGGCAACGACAACGTTGTTGTGGTGCAAACTGTGCTACCGCGAATCTTTGATCAAAGTTGTAATTATTTCCAATTCGCACGGTCGTCACTTACGGTCGTTGGAACGAAAACATTGAAGAAGTTACACCACTCGCGGATTACTGCAACCATACGTCAACGAGAACAAGGCTTACGCCGCGTCGCAACCTTCGACGATGTGTCGTTGCAAAACTGAAAGCACGTGGTACATTTGCGAATATCCGTCGCGATTGTTGCCCTTGTGCTGTTTTGAGATTACGTTACGATATTACACGATATACGATCCCACCAACACGATCATGGTTTGGAACAGCCATTAAAACATACAAATACTTGTCGCTGTCAATGTTACAGGACTGATACATTTTGCGCAATCGCGACAACGTGATAAAGTGTTTGCGTCAACACGGTAGATTTGCGCGTTATCAGCTTTAATCGGCGCGATTGAAATTGCTGCAGACCGCATATGTCGCGTTTAACGGCAACGGGACATCTAATAACGACGGTCTTGGACATGTCGACGATTGGCACTTTGTCGTCTTGGCGCAAGGTGGTTTTGGCCAGATACACAAGTGACGCGAGACGATTACGTGCTCCTAGTGCGGCGAAACTTTTACGAGATGCATGGATAGTACGCACCTTTAGATCACTCACGCGACCTGGTCGTACGATTGTCTTATGTCGACATTGTGTGTTTGCGTTTTGCGACGACACGGTTGCAATTTTGCCAACAATAGTGAATGTATGTTTCGTTAAAACAATCGCTTTGTCGATCCAAGAGTACGTCGAAATACACGTTTGATAATTATGTACGATATCGAAAACTTTGTTTTGTTCGCGAAACTGTGGATGCAAGAGAGCGCGTTGTCCGATGCGTTCGACGATTGCTCAAACGTTGCGGAGGTAAGAGTTAAACGCCCTACCGAAGCAACCAAACGCAGTACAGATAGGTACGACAATGGCAGCGGTCGCGACGCGTCGCGTTTGATACGTTCGTCAAACGCATCGCACGACATTAACCGATTGGATATTGTGTGTAACCGTTCAACTTGTATTGGATCCGTGTTTCGCTCCGGCCACAAGCTGTCACCCCGAACAAAAACAGTTACCAAAAAAACTTGCGGTGCTTTCCTGGTGCAATAGAACGCGTTTGATGGCGCAGTTTGTGCGCGATTATTGCATCTTTAACGGCTCTTACCGAGTGGTTAACGGACGACGCCGTGACTACGAAACGTTGCACTATTTTAGAGGCGTTGTTCGATTAAAACGACGCATACAACGGTAACTTTGACAATTTGGTTTGGTTATTGATTGACGTAAAACTTTTCGCCAATAATATAAAGAAGCTCGGCCGTCGCGTGGTAGGACTGCAATTAGAAACAAACGCGTAACTAGAAAACGTGCCTATGATATTTGATCAATGTCGCAATAGGTATATACGGGTTTGAAAATAGATCTCAGAAGTAAACTTTTAACAAAAGTGTCTATACTCGCACCACCTAAATTTTCGAACAATTAGTAGACGGAAATGGACGATTCTATGAAACATCTTTTGTACAGTGCTTGTTTGGACGGTACTCCGCTCGTGGTGAGAGCTGTAAGAGTGTACTCGACCGAAGAGGATTTCATGTGCGCTCTGTTGCATCTAATAAACTTTACAACAAAATTCTATATCTCTAAAAGTACAAGCAGTTGGATCTGTGCTTCACGCTGGACAGCAGATCACACCGCGCAAAGCGACAAACGCAGAGGCATTCGTCGTATGTTGAAATATTGTTCGATTGTCGGGCGAATAAACACGATCACGTTTGACGCGTCTGCGAACGAATCGATCGGCGATCGCGGTATTTGCTCGCGCATCAAGACACCGTTTCCGTTGCGCATCAGCGAACTAGCGCCGACCATACGGCGCATGTTGACCGACAACTACGGTTTGCTTTTATCGCGCGGGTCTACCTAGATAAAAGCGATTCAATAGCTCACGTCTGCAGGCGATGTCGACAAGAAGTGTTTGCGAGTATTGATGTCACGCGACAACGACGTCTCTATGTAGTCGTTGGGGCTCGTTTGCAGATTGCCGTCGAACATTCTGATCTATCACAAACCGTCAACCAAATTGCTTTAATGCTGGAACTACCTGTTTGTTTGTTACAATCCGATTTGTTGGATACTCGTTTTCTGGATCACGGTTTGCTTTGGCCACGACCACGTGCACAAAATAATTAATAGAAAGCTGAAAACGTGCTTCAACAATCTGATACGCGTGTACAAGCGTATCAGCACATGTTCGAACATTGGACCGACGATCTGTTGCGCGAAAACAAAAACACGAGGTACTTGTGCGATATCAAACGCGGTGATCTGATGGCAAGTCTTAACTTCTAACGAATTAACTAATCGCATAAACGCGCACCATGTCACTGCAAAAGTGGGAGAACACCACGGCTATAATGAACAAATTGATGTCGTTTATCGGCACAAATTACAATTGGGGTAACAACGCACTGAACACAGTACTCACGACCGGTTCTTTTCTGGACACCGTTGACATGTAGCGAGACGCTCGAATTTAGGTAAAGCGTCAAATTTGGGTGGGGTTTGTTGTACTTCATGAAACTGTCCTTGAAATTTACCTCAAACAAAAACGTTCAACTTGCTACCTACGTGCTGAGTGAACGTCGGTATGTCTACGCCAAAAATAAACAAACGTGTATTCGTAAAGTTGCAATTGTTTGCCATTATCAAACTCGCATCTGACGCTATCGCTATACGTACGCAATCGTGGTTGCATTGTCAGCAAACGTTCTACGGATGCGACGCGTTGATCAAAGACGACACTCGCACCATTGTCGAATTGTCCACTTGCGAATTGAAAGATGTATAACAAGCAGTTGAGTTCGCGTGTTCGATAGCAAATAAAACGAAACACCAGTCTACGTGTTGTGCGATTAATGCTTTACCTATTCGGTTGAGCGCGGTGGCTCGTAAAAGCAATTGTGCACCGTATGATCCGGTGCAACGGTCGGTTTTGGCTTGAGTAGTTTGATTGTCTTTGCGTCGCGGTGATGTTGATTTGCGTGGCACATCACCGCGTATGCGTGCGACAGACTGAACCTGAAAACTGAAGTGCGACAGTTGGCACGCGCAATACATTCGTTGCCAACGGTGACGCCAACGACCATTTTTTGACGTAAACACAACGAGATATATTGTGAACGAACAAGACAACACGGCTGTCGCAAAGTCGTTCTGTTGAAACAATATTACCGCGGCGAATAATAAACAAACAGCAGTTGCTTTTTGAAACAAAAGATTATGGAGGAACGTATAAAGTCCGGCGTTTTATGTGCGGTTCAAACGTTTCGCAGATATTCGACCGCGCAATAACAGTCGCTAGCTTGATCACCGGTATCTCTTGTTTTTCGGCTTTTGTTCAATTGTACGAACGTTTGCACAAGTTTCCGACGCACTGCTTGTGATTTCTGTGTGGTGTTGAAACGTCGTCGAACCGAATATACGTTGCGAAACAATAGACGGTTTGGACATTCTCGATGTTTATTTGAGCTTTTTGCGCGATTCGGTATTAGAGCACATCAAGTTGAACGCGGTATTCGATCAACCCACGATAACGACGGTTCGATCAACGAGCTCAACAAATCGATCCAGCGATACCGCGAGTCCACCGCGTAGTGCAACAGGACGGTTTGTTGTTTCAAGTATTTGATGTCTGAACGGCGCAAGTTGCGATTAAAACGGCGCAATCCAACGTTGGGACTTGGCAATTAACGTCAAATATTAAACAAATTCGGTCGCCGTATCGTACAACGCAAACGACTTTGGTCAATCGTACCTGTGCGACGATCGCAACGCAATTAGATATGCTTAGTTCGTCGAACAATCGCTGCGCAACCAATACCCGTACCTTGCACGACAACGTTACCGTCGTTAATGCTCGCGTTGTCAAACTCATACACGATTTGAAACGTTCGAGCAAAACCGGTGAACCATTGAATTCGACAACAAACGCGGACGTTTACGATGCCGAGTAACGGTAACCACCGAAGACAACGTGTTTTATCAAGATGATTTGCTGCGATTTGTACGCGAGTTAAATCAACGCACGTTGGATTACATGTATCGTACGATGTTCGAATAAACGAGTCGATTTCGCTTGCACGCGTGTTTCACAGTGCTTCAACAAAATAAGTTTGCGTATACTGTTTGCATGCGTGCGAGCTTGTGGTTAAATTGCAACTTGTCGCGTCGCATGCATTTCCAATCGCGTCGATCGGAAGTTGCGAATTTGATAGCTCCGTCGCAAACATGTGGCGCAAGAATAGATCCCGAAGCGCTTTATTTACTACACAAAGCGACAGATGTTACATCCGCACACCATTCCGACTTATATTTTTAATTTTCACTTCCCTAACTTACCATGTCCATTACACATAACCTAGTATACCATGTCCATTACACATAGCCTAGTGTACCATGTCCATTACACATAGCCTAATATACCATGTGCATTACACATAGCCTAATGTACCATGTCCATTACACACAGCCTAGAATGCCGTGTCCGTCAGAATCTGCAATGCGCCATCTTTAACGTAGCGTTATTTACACAAATGTGTACTTACTTATACATATACAAGTACGTATATATATATTATAAATATTCATATAGTATAGCATATAAGACCACCCGAAATCATCGTGCGCGCCAAAAAGAGTGTCCTAACACTAAGGTTTCCGTTGGATCCGCTCCTACCAGTAAGAATCTACCTTCCTGGACAACTTTCCCCTAGATCCCTCTGGCCGTACCCGCGTGAACACGGCTTAAGCCCCAAACTGCGCCTAAGCGTTTTTCCTGCTGCGCCGGCCGCTCCCCTCCACTGCCTCTCTTAGCGAGCTGGCCCCGACTCCTTCACTCTGAGCCAAGCCGAGCGCAGTTCTCTCCTGGATCTCGAAGCAGTCAGTCGAATTCTCTTTAACTCCGACCAAGTGGTCATTTCTTACTACATCCCGACATACAACGGGTCTATCTCCAAATCCTATCCCGATGAGCGGGTCCACTCCACAGCGATTTATACTGCGCTAGAATCTAGAAGAAACTTTATTGTAAGTTATTTTATCAATTATTGCTAATTCCATAATATTTCAATACCATATTAATTAATTTGTTCCATATTCGAGTACTCTGTTTGTCTTATTTGCACTCGAATATTCAGTAAATATTATAACAAATATATATAGAAATGTATTTAATCGTTTGTTAAAAGCTTCCTAAGTACATTGTCAATTCGGGTAATATAGTAATTGCACTCGAATCGTTAACAACGACTGTACTTATTATATAAATGATTGCTTTATTTAAAATATACTACATATATTATTACATTATAATCTCAGTCGAGTTGTTTTCCTTATTCAGTCTTATTGTACTTAATGTAACATATATCATATATATATATATATATCCTTATTGCTATTATTAAATCCCTAATTCCAGAGAAGAAGCGCTGAACTGCGAATCTTCTTCACCCTGGTGCTCCAGGAACGCTCTAACCTGCGCATCTTGAGGCATTTTCCTTTCTTTCTTTTGTTCACGGCATCGCCGCGTCCCCTTGGCGTGGGTACCGCCATTTTGGAGGACGCCGCGTCTCCCGACAGAGTGGCGCCGACCGTCCAGACGGTCGACTCAAGTGTTCTGTTTGCGACCGAGAGAAGAAACGCGCTGACCTGCGCATTCCACTCGAGGTACTAATCCACTGTTTTCCTTCCAGATATAATATAAAACAGTGCGCGTTATTAAATTCGTGACATAAATTGTTGTTAATTAATCTTCCCGGCAATTGTAGATGCCAAAGAGAACCAAACGCGGTATCAGATCCGGGTGGCAAGCTCATCGGTGGCGTCGTGTTAAAGCTTGGGTAGCAAGCACCGCCTCGTGCGACGCCGCTTCTTGTCGTCCCCTCTGACTCCGACTGAGGCAACCCGGTAAGTTCCTTTTTGTTTTTAACTTTCTACAAAGGCTTTCAGCCTATTCACGCGCACATTCTGCGTGCGCCGTCCTGCTTTGACTGCATACGTCACGTCTGACGTTTTCGCAATTATCACATAAGGTCCTATCCATTTCGATTCCAGCTTCTTGGATCTGCCTCTTCTTAGTGTCT
>NW_018021130.1:49642-55985 GCF_002006095.1 Pseudomyrmex gracilis
CCATGGACTCTTTCCCTATCACAAGCCTTCCTTTTTTATAATTATGCACTGCATTGTACTTTCTTAAAAAGTCGTTACCCAATATGCCTGGATACTTAACAGGGAAGTCGTCTTTTACTACATATACTGTGTGCTTGATTTCTTTATTTCCCAACTGTATAGTAGCTCTCGATCACGTTTGCCTTATGCCCCGTTACTCCTGTTAGTTCCAACCGCGTTTTTTCTGCTGGTGTTTTTTCTTTTAAATATTTTTTCTTAACTAGTGTCATTGTAGCCCCAGTGTCATATAACATGTTTACCTGGCCTCTTTTTGCTTCTTTTATCGGCACCACTACCAAGTCTAATTCTGCTTGTACTGCATTTGCTTCTACTGTTTGAAGTTCGGCTACTGACACAGATCTTCTTTTTCTTTCATTTTCTTCTTCTTCTTTGTCACTACTAGACGATTCGCTATTGTCACTTCGGTTTTTCTTTTTCTTGTCTTCTGCCGCACATATGGCTTTTGCAGCTCCCTTTTTATTTTTCCTGCCGTTCAGTGACCAGCAATTTTCTTTGACATGCCCTGCCTTTTTGCAATAACTGCACGTTTTGTCCACAGCATTTACTTTGCCACTGCTTGGTTTAGGCAATGCCATTCTATTTGATCGGCACTCTCTTCCGTCGTGTCCGATCTTTCTGCATTTGAAGCACGCATTTTTCTCAAAATTTTTTCCTACCTTTTGCTTTGCTACAAAATTTTCACTGTGGCTGCTTTGTGGCACCGCCACCTTCTCCTCAGAGCTTGCTGCGTTTATTGCCTCTTGCAACGTTCCATAGTTTCGTGATCTTATTATCAATCTGACATCACTCCTTAACCCTATTTGGAACTGTTGCAGCGCTTGCTCTTTAATAGTATTTATGATAGTACGTTTCGCTTCTATGGTGTGCCCTTTGCCTTCCACCATAGATTCGTACAACTCCATGGCCGTCTGATTTACTCTTTGACCATATACCTGTGCGTTTTCACTACTTTTCTGTCGCAATGTGTTAAACTCTATTTGTAACTGTGTAGTGCTTCGCTTTGCAGAATATGTAGCTTCTATTTCTGCCTTTACTTGTCCAAAATCACGAATGTCCTTTGTTTCGAAATCAATCAATGCTTGCCCTCTCAGCTTGGTTCGCAATACTGCTTGCAAAAGAGCGGNTTCTTCCGCAGGGTTGACCATTCCCTCTGCGTACTCGCACGCATTTAAAAATTCTCGAACTTGCTCGGAAGATTTCCCAGTAAACGTCGGTATCATTCCGACTACGTCTTTTAATTTTAGACTTCCATTAAACATCACGGCGCGATTTTTTACATCGTCAGCTGTTCTTCCGTACGTTACGTCTAGCTGTTCGCTCGGATGTCTGTATACGTGTCGCGTCATCGACACACCCGTCCCGCGCCCGTGCGTCTCGCGGTGTTCCGTCTCCCGCCGGTCCATCGCGTCCATTCGCAAACTTATCGCTTCTAACGACCGCACTATTTGTTGTAGCATTGCGTCAGTGGGGTTGTAACCTTGCCCACTTGTTCCCGCGGCCCCGCGCCCCGCGGTGCCGCCCGCAGTCAACTCGCTTCGCATTCGGGAAATTTCGCGTTCCACTTTTTTGCGAGCCCGGTTTATATTTTGTTCGTCAAATTCTTGATCCATACTTTTGTTATTCATTTCGGCCCGTTGTCTTGTGTAAAACAATTCGCTCTCATATGAAATTAAAGAAGACCTCTGAGTACCACTGCCCGGGGTTCTACTGTTCTCAACTCTACCGCGATTTATTTCACCTTGTAAATGACCGGCTATACTACCGTCTAGATCGAACGAAAATTCTCTTTCTACAATTACATTCGGACTCAAATTCCTATCTTGCCTATTTATTTCCGCGTCTTGATAAAGCGCCGCCGGTGCAGTTCTCGGTTCCCGTACCGGTAATAGACTTCGTAGCGACCGCGCTACTCGCTCGGATTGTACGCCGCGTTGTTGCAAACGCCAGTTACCGAACATATGTTTTCGCTCGCTTTTACAAAATTTATTCGACTTACAGTAGTTGACCTAATTCCGCTTACGAGAGTCGTATCTGCGTGGTGTTGCTGACTCAGCTTTCCTTGCGTCACCGCTGCCGCTGCCTCGCCGCCGCCGCTGGTCCGTTGCCTTGCCGCTTCTCTGCTACCGCTGCTTCGCCGCTACCGCTGCTTCGCTTGCGTTGACTGTTTTGCCACTTTTGCTGCTTTTTCGGTTGTCCTTAGCCGGTTCCTCGGTGCCTTTCCTGGCCCTTCCGTCACAGCTGCTTGTCCGCTTGCCGCTTACTGCTTCCGGAATTTCCCGGCGGTAGATTTTGTTTTTCCGTTCTGCTGCTGCAGTCCGGCCGCTTTCTTATCTCCGCCTTGTGTCACTGCCCGTCGCTTGGCTTGCGTTAGGTCAGTGTTGCCGTGTAACTCGAGACTGTGAGTTCGCGGTGTCTTTCTTTCTTTTTCGAACTCGTAGTTCGCAAGACACTCTTCTAATGACTGCTTTTTTTTGTTACAGGAGCAGTATTCCAGAACGGGGTGTTTATATATTTTTTTTGTAGTTATATATATATTCCTTTTTTTTTAAATACACCCCTTCTTTTAAAAACTAAAACTTTACCGTTCTTGTTTTTTTTTTCCTTTCTCACCCAGTGTCCTTGCCTTATTTTGATCCAACTGGAATCTCCTGCTGAGTCCCGTCCTTGACACACGGAATAAGAGATCCCACCGCTGCCACCAAAATTTGTTGGATGTCGAGGAAGGTCGGGTGGTGAAGAAGAAGTTCTTTGCTCGAACTTATTACAATATCCTTTATTGCTCCTGATCTTTACAACGTTCCTTACACGGTTATGTCTCACTGCGGTAAACTCTCCGGCTTGCGGAGCCACACAGTGAACTAGCAGTCCTAACACAGTCTTTCTTCTGCTTCATCCACGCGATCGATTTATAGTAATCGATCGCGCTGATTCAGCAGGCCCACCGGTCCTAGCAACGGCCGTGCTAGTTACCGGTGCCGGTGTCGACACATGCTGCGTTTGCACTTCACACAACGCGGCGATGTGTCGCGCCCTGTGGCAACCAGCAGTTCTTCTTAGAACTGCTGCCTTCCTGCTACCTAACTAGGTCATTGAGCAATGACAGTGATGTCTCATCACATTGCTCAATGGCCTCATCTTAACTACCTTTTAACACAAAAATTGGCGCACAACATTTTGATAAAATACACAAAATTACTAATATATAAAATCGAGATAATGTATTGTCATCCTTTATTTAAACCGTAATATAGCATATTACCACAGAAGAAAGTAATAATACTACACCAATAAACGGACCAGACACTCAATCTAACAATACATAATATATTTTAAAGTAAATGATATAAATCTATAAAGTAACCATTTAAGTCCAATCTTAACACTTAACATTTTAAGTGCCATCATTAAAGCTAAAAAAATAAAGAAATTAAAAATATAAATGTATACATTAATATACAAGAAATAATTTAAAGCTCTATTTTAAACATCTGTAACACCACAAATTAGTATTTATAGTAAGCTACTTCAATAATACAAAATAAAATATTAAAAATAATTAATGCTAAAAATAAATAGCGTATATAATTACAACTATTAATTCTTTTATAGTAGAATTACTTATAACCATTCTATAAGTGTAGCTACCATGATGAATATATCTAAATAAATAAAGAAAAGAAGCCACAAAAAAAACCGGAAAAAATGACGGTTAATATTAAAACTGAATATCAAGTTAAAAGTTATTACTAAAGTAATTCCCTTAAAAAAATATAATAACAAAGGATAAGAAAAATTGAGGCACATAACACAATCATTACAATACTATACCTGATATATATATAATTAGGTATATGTATATAAATATATATATATATAAATAACTTACTATATCTTTATTTAAACTTAATAAACGTCTTATAGACCGCTCATATAGTATATTAACCGTATAGAATAATCCTGAAAAACAAATTCTATGTGAAATTATAATCATAATGGCCCTTGATTACCTTAATATTATTAATGTTATTAAACCTGCTAATATCATATTTATATAAACTATAGATGGATATGCTATCAACCACTTTATATCAACTTAAATTATTCATAAAAATTTTACTATAACCCTTTCAAGTATTCCTACCCTTATAATAAACATACAATAATCTACACTAATCTTCAACCTCTACATAATACGATAAAACCCTTACCCCCCCAACTTTAATAAAACAACTGCCAAAAGTATTGAACCGTATACAAGAGCTTCAACGTGAGGCAACCAACTATAAAAAATGTAAATAGGAAGTTTTACTAAAAAAAACCTCTGTAATAATTTAATAATCCCATCAACTAAAAACCTTACTTCTTAAAACTTTATATATGAAAAATGCAAAAAGTATATTTTTACTAATAAGAACATACATATAATATAGCAAAAATAAAGAAATTGACAACTTATAAACCAACAAATGAAAAAAAGCCCTTAATCACTCAAGGTTAGATCCCCAATATACAATTATGAAGTATGTTGGAATAAGTCTCAACTCAAAATATAAATACATTAACATTAACTTATTTATTGTAAAAAACGTTAAAAGGACTAAAAGCATTACTAATAAAATAACAACCTTAAAATTTAAATTAACATCATTCTCTAAACTCAAATATATTAATCCCTAAAGTACACAAAGTTATTATAACTAATGAATAAGATCTTTTATCCAACATAAGTTAATCAAATCCATAGTAACCTACTCTATTTGACCCAAAACTTATAGGATATTAACATAATTAAACCTCTTAAAAAACACAATACCAAATAAAACCTAACTATAGAAAAGTTTGAACTTAATGGAGTTGGACACATGAATAATAAAATTACTTTTATCATAAAACTTTGATACATTTATAGAATAATATAAGTCATTTCCATAATATTGTACAATTAAAACCAACATTGATATACCTAAAACTCTTTCACACAACTTAAAAACTAAATAATACATTAAATAAAAATCCAAATCCACAGATTAATGTACTATATCTATAATCGAAGGTATATTCAACACTACTAATCTAATCATTAACAAAACAATTAATATATATTTATAGAACACTACTAACATAATTAGAGAAACAATTAAAATTATTTAACAAAATAATCAAAAAACATCAACTAAAATTTATTTTAAAACTTTTAATTAAAGCTTTATAGGTACAAAAAACAACAAGTTTGTAAATTGTAAATAAATAAGTCCTGTTTAACCTACCAAAAATAATAAAAATCAAAAAAATAAATTTTACACCTTTACTCTTCGAAATTAATATTCTTACTTTAAACTATTTTTTAAAATTACTACTTAAAATTTACAAACAACTAAAGTATACACAAAGTAAAAGTAATTGTACCTTTAATATATGCCCTTAGAATTACAACAATGATCCTTATGATATAATATAACTTTCATCCAACTCATTTTATCTTTCTGTTAGTCGTATACTCATTAATAATGTGTAGAAACTCATCCTACATAAAAAACTTTTTTTATACTCAATTATTATATTTTTAATTATAATTAGAGAAGTCCTTATTATCTTTCTATATTACTCAAGACTCATTTCAAATAAAAAATCAATCCTATACTTAGTAGAAAATCCATTGTAATAGCTATTATATTTTTTTTCATATATCTTAATTAGAAATTTTGTAAAAGTAACTCACCCTATAAATAATTCTATAGAAATAAACATATTTACTCAACTCCATTCTGATATATTTCGCAATATTAAATTAATTTATACTTACTCCTTCAATTCAATATCAGCCATTTCCATAATTCTGCTTATTCTATCTATATTCTCAATCATTAAAATTATCTCAATTAAATCTATTAATCTACGTACAATTACTTATAAAAAAACAAATAATTAAAAATATTAAGTCATCCATTTTAAATCTGCTAACACTCATTAATATCTCATACATATAAAATTTTTAATCCTTACTTAGATTATTTGTAGGAGTTCAAATTATTAGTTGATTCTTTGTATCTATACATTACTGCCCAAGAACATCCATAGCCTTTAATAAAATTATTCACATCATAATAAATGTACATAATGGATGAATATTCTATAACATTTATATTAATGGAGAAACTATTTTTTTTTTTTTTTTGTATGTACAGTGCGGAGCACCATATCGTGCGCCGTGAGGAGAAGTAGTTCTCCTCCGGCTGCCTCCTACTAGCACGCGCCAGCGGCCCGAGATTTAATCCATATGTAT
>NW_018021130.1:56552-57807 GCF_002006095.1 Pseudomyrmex gracilis
GTTCTTCTGTAAAATATATATTTATAGTTCTGACAAGAACCGTTTAATGTGACTCTGTAAAATATTTTTTGTGGCTCTGAAAAAAAGCCGTTAAATATAATTTTGATGAACGCGAGAGATATTCTTGTTAAATAAATGTGTGGTTCTGAAAAGAACCGTTTCCAAGAGCTTTGACTTAATAGTCGGCCCTATAACCGTTTCGGTTGACAACTTGTTGCAGTCTAGTATTGACCGATGCATTTAACTTATAAAATAACTCTGGCTGTGTTCTTAAGGACGTTCTCCGACTACAGTGGTTAGCAACCTAAATACAGTGGTTAGCAACTTAAAATATCTCTTCTCATGAGTAAGTTTGTACTGCTGTAACAAAGTTAGGTTGTGTGTGTGTGTGTGTGTGTGTGTGTGTGTGTGTGAGCTATTCAGCACTGCTAAGACCCGCTTACTCTGCGCAGAAGTTCAAAAATAGCTGCAGTACACAATAGCGCACATAAATCCAGCAAAACAAAAAAAAACCAAAAAAAAACCAAAAAAAAGCTATAGTTTGAAAACAAGGGTTGCTTGCCATATTATTCAAAATCGTATTTTAATTAAGACACTCTCCGCTACCACATACTTGTTTTCTAAAAAAATCCTACAAAAATTGTCGTCAGTAACTTTAAAAAACCCGACTTCACAAAGGCTCAGCATAGGAAATCCATGTTAAAAATTGAAACTTAAATTTTCTATATTTTGGAATTTAACATTGCTACCCCTATTATCCAAAAAGGCTACTTATAAATAAGATCATAAACTATGTATATCGCAAATTTAAAGAAAATCCTACAAAAATTAATAATTCGGAGAACGTCCTTAAGTTCTGTTCTTAAACTCTTCATAATTAAAAGTATATTTATATTATTCTGGAAAACAGAGTATGTATAAAATTTGGAGCTTTCGCAAAGGACTGATGAAAAATTAGTAGTTTCGCGAACAAACTCGGTTTGGTGATCGGTTTTTTTTTTATTTTTGTTGGTAATCATTTTTCTTTGCGGCATTCGTAGCGCGAGATCAAAGCGCGCGGCGCGAGATCGCAAAGCGCGCCGCACTTTCTGATCTCGCGCCGCGCCTGTAGCGATTTTCGTGGCTTCTCTCTCGAGTTTATCAGAATTACATTTAACGGCTTTTTTCAGAGCCACAAAAAATATTTTACAGAGTCACATTAAACGGTTCTTGTCAGAACTATAAATATATATTTTACAGAAGAACATTTCTGAGC
>NW_018021130.1:58272-71595 GCF_002006095.1 Pseudomyrmex gracilis
TTTTTTTTATTATTTTTTCATTATTTTTCACATATCATTTTTAATATAGGCATTATTTGTGATCATTACTCGAACAATCACTAAGAAATGTACTGATTTGCAACCTTGTTTATATTTTATATTCTCGGAGGTGAGTGTGATTTTCTTATTTAATGTATTTATTTTATTTATTTTATTGTTATCTTTTTTGTTTGCAAAAAAATCCGATTCTATTGTCAATTTAATGTAATATTTTTTTTGCTCAGTTCTTTACCACTGATGAAGATCCAATCCAGGGATCGAAACGTTTGGTTTTATTAAATACATTGTTTTAAACACACTTCCATCCGGTGTACTTCTCGTATTGGCCTTAACCTTGTTACTTGACTTTATCACAAGGATTCTTTACTTATTTGTTTTAATTAAATATATTTTTTACTTTTTTACACATACCGTANGTAAGTTTCTTATATCACGTAAAAGCTAATAATTAAATAAATAAATATAATATAAATTATTAAAGTCACTTTCAATGCAGTTACTCTTTTCAATGTTTGCGATAGTTTTATGGTAACATATGGCTGTCGGTATTATTGGTAACCGCGTCGGTATGTGTCATCGGTAACCGTGCCGGTACATATGGATTAAATCTCGGGCCGCTGGCGCGTGCTAGTAGGAGGCAGCCGGAGAAGAACTACTTCTCCTCACGGCGCACGATATGGTGCTCCGCACTGTACATACACATCCCACGAAGATTATATTTTAACTCATTTAATTTACTATATATCTTAATGTCAGTCGTTACCATCTTAGTATTATCAGTAGCAACAGCATTTTTAAGATATGTTTTATCATGAGAGCAAATATCGTTTTAAAGAGCACCTGTAATTACAAATTTAGTATTAACAATCTCATATATTGAAAATAATATTGTCATATGAGTGTGAGAAGGATTCTCAAGTAAGAATTCCACATAAAATCGATTTTATTTCTTCTATTTTATTCTTCCATTTATGATTTTAATAATAGAAATAATTCACTTAATATTTCTTCATAAATCAGGATTATCAAACCTGTGAGGAGTGTCCAGAAAGTATTAAAAATTTCCTTTCCATCAATATTTTACTATTCAAGACGTAGACGGTTTTATAGTAATAATAGTAATTTTCACCGCTATTATTATACAATATTCTTATGTATTTAGTGACCAGATAAATTCACCGCTGCCAATTCAATAGTAACTTTCATCCACATCCAGCCTGAATGATACTATCTATTTGCTTACGCTATCCTACAGTCTATCCCGAATAAATTAGGCGGAATTCTACCTCTGAGTAGTTTTGATTATAATTCTTTAGACCTTACCTTAATAAATAAATTACCTTAATAAATACATGTAATATATAAATACTACAAACTTTTATTTTCCAAACCAATTAACATTTTGAACTCTAAGTAATTAATTTAGTTTTCTAACATGAGTAAGAGTTTAATTCATTAAAAGACCGTTCGTAACTTTTCAACAATTTACAGGTAGTTTGTACTTTTTAATAATAATATCATTTTCACTAATAAGAAATTTATGAGACAAATATATATTTAAAACTTAAGTTCATGAACTTAAACTTGTTTATGTTCTGAAAACATATTAAAGAAATTTTAAGTGTTTATTAACTTATTGGAAATTAATTTTATAAAAGCACTTTTAAGATACAGTAAAAGTAACGGCAGAATAACTTTCCAACACAAGTACATTAAGTCATCATACCGTATACGGAGAAGACCTCGAACAACCAAAATTAATGACCTAATTAAACGAAAAAATTATAAATACTATTATATCTCTAAATAACAAAGACCTAAATAATAAAGTAAATACAACTCTCACAAAAATAATTATTCCATATTCCGCCAAAAAAATTAATGTAAATCTTGAACTAAAATATTTCACATTAAATCTTGATATCAACTCAGATTCACCTTTACTAAAAGCTATAAGACTTTGATTTAACTCAACTAAAACACTAATAAAAAAAACTAAGGCCATTGGTGAAACTATAATAAAATTTCAACATCAGTATTGTCATATTAAAGTAATAAAAGTAAAACTTATCTTTAACACCAGAACTAGTATTATAATTAAAATAAATCTAACTTCAGAAAAAATTATCTGTGAAACTGAACGTAACGTTCCCAGTATTGAATAAGTCAAACTGGAAGAAATATTTTAGAAATATTTTAGAAACAAAACAATGTACCTTCCCAAACTTATAAATACAACTATTAATAAAATTGAATAATATAAATAATAAAAGGTAGTATACATAGGTAAGACTATTCACAATATTAATATCATAAATATAAATATTATTATTAAAGGACTCAAATAATATAAGTAATACTCAGATGTGACGACTACAAACAACTTTTTTCTCAAAAGCTTTAAACCATCACTGAAAGGTTGTTGGAATTATTTGTATCCAACTTTATTACTCCTTTTTCGATCTTAAATATATCATACAATTTTACGCTCTAAAAGTGTAAAAAAGGCAATAGATAAAAGTACATAAATAATTATCAAAAAAATTGACATTAAATTACAAACAAAATAACTCATATATAAAATTATTATTTATACACAAAATGTATACATAATTAAATTCTAAATTTAATGCACTAACTCTGCCAAAATAATTTATTTCAACATAAACAAATTTAAATAATTAAGTTCTTTTATCCAAAAATTACTTAATTTTATGATAGATATAAACTGATCTGGCTCACGCCGATATGAACTCAAATCATGTAAGATATGATAAGTCGAAAAGATTTATAAAGTATAATCCTTCTTATTATTTAAATTCTTAATTCTACATCAAGATCGCAAACACTTTTATTAATAGTGTTATGCTCACGGTGAGAACGACTCGTTTCCGTCGCTAAACTCCGCGATTCGCGCAACCGTCCGGGGAAATAAGAGAACGCGGCTCTTTGATCAACACTTTATTATGGTTCTAAGTACAATAATAATTATAACCAATGCGACCGGATTTACAATACGTCGTGACAGAATCCGCGACCGAGAATTCCCTTCTCTACCAACAACCGTCGTCGCCCGGCAACCGACAGTCGCACCGAGCGCGCGCCGTTCACACAGCTCCCGCGGCACACACGCGGTGTCTGACGCGTAACAATATGAACTAACCAAAAGTATTACGTTGTTATCCTTAAAGTAATTACTTCTTAAATAACTAATTATAATCTCTAAATCACTAATCAATGTAATAAAAATTTAAGTTTAATTAATTTAAAGATTCTTCCAACCAAATAAATTTTAAATTTCTTGTAAACTCAATAAATAAAATAAAATTTATAAAATTCTATAAAATCTTCTCGTCTCATACTTAAATTTCAGTAATTTTACTGAAATTGTAATTTATAAAAAAATAACTACTTAAAGCTTAAGTCTCATTAACTCATTTATCTTACCCACTAATTAAAAGGCAATTTATTATGCTACTTTTGCACAGTTAGATTAATAAAACGTTAGGTTACTAAAACCTAGATATCCAAATACTCTAATATTATATCACCTCTATAATTTTCTTTAAGATAATTATAAAACATTACCTTTACCATAAACTTTATAGCTCTTAATATTCCGAAAAATTTTATAAAGAAATTTTATTTTAAAGAATCCCTGAATTAAAAAGTACTTAAAAATAAGTATACTTAAATTAATAATAACCAACAGAAATATGTAAGGCCGATACGAGCCATTCGCAGGATGTTTGTGCGGAAACTAAGCGTGTACATATATATATATATATATATATACATGTAACGAATTATACTTATAAATTTTTACAAGTATTTTTTTAATTGAAAATCTCAATTCTTAAAATCATACGGGATGCTAGATTTGCATCTCACATATGAAATACCCCTAACTAATTTTTTAAAATATTGCGAAAAAAACTCCTCGGCCAGGAGTCGAACCTGGAATCTCCGGCTTTCCGTGCCATCGCCTTCCCTGTTAGGCCACCGAGGCACTTGGANTNNGTCTCGCAATATTCATATATATATCGAAATTGGTTTGATGATACTGTTAACGCTAAATTGCAGCCAGCGTAATTTCAAAGATTTAACGCTCGTGAAATTGTCAACAGAAAATAACCAATTCCATTTACATTAATATAAACATTAATAAAAAAATTTTAATTATATTAAAATACAAAATAAAATGCTATCAGCATATAAATTTAATTATAATAAAAAATCACCCAAGTAAATATAGTAATTCAATTATATAAAAAATTCTTTTCACTGACGAAAAATCATTTAAATGTAAATAAGATTTTTTTTTATTTACCCAAAATTTTTATATTAATTATTATGTAATCTAACAACCCTTTTTAGTACCATTACTATGGTAAAACTTCTCTTATCTTTAAAATAAAAATGACAAGCAATTTGTGCGAATTTTTAATTATGTTCAAATAAAATTATTATATTTCTTTACACTTAAATCTTATTTCATAAATAATAATAAATTTATTAATTTATTTTATATTCTACTTTTAACAATGTATCTCATCTTTTTTAATCTTACCTAAACTACACTTTGATTTAAATTACTATAACTTTTACTATATTTTAAATAAAATATCTAGTAATTTACTTCTCAATAAACAACAATACATAAGAACAAATAAAGGAAGAAAATTTTTTTGTAGACTATCACTTACTTGACAAGTTCCTCTAACTATAAAAGTACCACCACATTCCTTAAATTTAATGATTTAAACATGTAATCTCTTACTTTAACTTAATACTTAAAATAATAAGATATCTAATTTTAATCATTAATAAACTTTTTTTAACAACACACCTGAAAGTCTCAGACCTTTATAATAAATATTTCACTAGATATTATAAATCTCTAACTTTTTTCAATATATTTAATCATTATAAAACTAATCACTAATTAATTTAAATGAGTTAGTTTACCCGCAACTGCTGGGATTAATTTTATTCATCATAATAAATTACTATACATACTTACATAGGAACATATTAATCAAAATATTAATTGCAACATTATTATTAAAACTTTATTTTTATCTCTATTATAATTACCAAACTAAGTATTGAATAAAAATGTACTTTTACGTATAATTAATCTAATACCTTGCATATATAATTTAATAGAATATTTATTTATTAATTCAATAAAATAAAGAATATATTTTTTATATTTTTATTTTATATATATTAATAGCATCATGAATTTTTTTTTATTATTTTTAATTAAATATATATATTTATCTATAATTAATATTAATTACAATTTTATATTAAATATTTACATTATATAAATCAAGATATTATATTAATTATATTTATGCAAATGCTTTGAATGATTTATAAATAAAGTATTTATAATTATAGGTTTAATAAATTTTTTATATACTTTAAAAGATTCTATTAAAATATAAAGTTTAATGTTAAGTAAGTTTCTTTGATTTTACATTTTTAATTATAATTACAAATATTAATTTATATTAAAATACTGAACATTATAAAATAAAATAATAAATTTAATCCGTAATTTGTTCGTGAAATTGTCACAAACTGAATCAAAGTGTCGATACGAGCAGTAAATACAAGGTGTTAGTGTATAAAAAACAGTATTTTTTTTTATTAAAAAACACAACAAACGTTCCGGTTCATGGTTTAGGACGTTCTTTAGTGAAACAAATTAATCTAAAAAAATTTTAATATAAATGAGCGTAACGCTTCTCCGTAAAACACACAACAGAACTCACACAACAGAATTCAAACACACTAAAAAAACTTACGCTAAATGGAAAACACGTGAGATTACAGTATTATTAAAAACAGTTGAAACAAACAACAACTTATATAAAGATGAATAAAAGAAAGAAACTGAGTACTGACGTGTAATCTTTACAATGTAAATATATATAGAGTTATCCCCACCTATATAAATTTTTTAAAACTGTCATGTACAATGACAGAACACAGAATCATGTTTACAAAAAACCATTCAAAAACAACGGTCTAAACTTTTGATGTGAACAATTCCAAAAAAAAGAAATAAGGTTTTATACTATCTGTATCCGACATTCCATTAATGGGATTATCTTGCAATGTAATGTGGAGCATTTCTGAAATAGAATGCTTATAAAAAAATTGTTCAGTATCTAGAATTTTAACATTGTCCCAAATAAAATTATGGTAAAGTTACTAAACAATGTTTGGTAACAACAAAAACAACATTTGATATTCTGTTAATCTGATTACTATACTCATTACTTCTTGTTTTTAACATTCTCTTTGTGTGTCCAACATAGGACACAGTGTAGTTGGTACAATTGATTTGGTACACTACAGTTTTATTTTGATCATGCGCTGTAACGTCTTTTGAAACTTTTATAAAGTTGTTCAATATATTCAAACTCTGAAATGCCAAGGATGGTTTATTAAATTTTTTGAAAAACTGACTGAATGAATCCGATAAACCAGTCAAATAAGGAATAACAAAATAAGTGACATTTTTTGCATTATCACCTGAAAATAGAGTGGAATTATTGACGGAATTTAAATTTACTTTACCATTCATTAAAAATTTGATTCTGGTCCTTATAGTCTTAAAAAGAAAATGTAAAGAATAATCAGGTTTAAATAACACATTAATCATAAATTTAAAATTATTCTCTTGGAAACAAGTGGCGGATAATAACATTATTTTATCCACCATGCTCAATATAGTACAAATTTTTTGTAATTTTGGATGGGACAAAAAAAAGGTTAAATATCTACCTGAAAAAGTAGATTTATGATACCAATCAGAACATACTTTCCCATTCAAATTTAAAACCTTAACTTTTAAGAAACTTAAAAAATTGTTGTTTTGAACCTCAATTGTAAATAGTAATTTATTATTATAATTGGTAAACATGTCTGATAATGATGATAAATAATCACAAGGTGCTCTTAAAATAATATCGTCAACATATCTAAAATAAAAAGACGGATTAAAATTTAATTTAGCTAAAACTGATTTCTTCAAATCTTGCATCACAATATCCGCAATAATCAAAAATAATGAGAGACCTATAAGAATTCTGAACGTTTGTTTATAAAGTACATTATCAAATGAAAAAAATGTGGGTGTTAATACAAAATGGATAGCGTCTAAAAATTTATTTAAAATAATATTTGTGTTTTTTCTGATATATTTCCTTCTAACCTTAATACTTTTTATAGCTAGATCAATAGGAATATTCGTAAAAAGTAAAATTACATCTAACGACACAAGTACATGACGTTGTCGCATTGTGGAACCCCTCAATTTGTTAACCAAATCAAAACTATTTTTAACATGACTACTAGTAAATGGTATGCTTTTAAAGATCAATTTATGTAAGTATTCAGCAAATTGATGTAGAAAGTTGTGTGTGTGTGTGGTAATCGAAAAAACAATTAATCTAAACAAATTTTTTTTTAATGAATTTCCGGTATTTTGTAGGCCCGAGGTAACAAACCATCACTAGATTTAATAGTTTTATAAGTTAAATCCGAAATATATTCTTTATGAACCCAATTTCCTAATAATTTATTAAGATTTCTTTCAATGTTTTTAATACGATTCCTATTGACAATAAAGTACGTAGACCGATCGCTGAGCATACCATTTATCTTTGCTAAATACATAGACCTATAACCAGCGACGGTCACATTACCCTTGTCAGCACGTGTAAATATAATATCCGGGTGATTTCTTATAAAAAGTAAAACAAGCTTTTGTCTGGATAATAATTCCTTATCAACATCACACATTTTCTTTGATGTACACAAATTATTAGTCAAAATTGGAATAAATTGCGATCTTAAAGATTCTGCCGGTCCTTTATTATAAAATCTTAAATTGTTCTCAAAATCTTTGATAACCTCTAACAAATTGGTATTATTAGTATTAGGCATACTAAATTTTTTACCCAGTTGTAAAAGTTCAATGACTTCACGGAGATTACACATGAACTTAAAGTGACAAACCAATTCTCTGTGATGTCAAAAAGAGAAATTGAAGTCAAATGGCTACTAAAACTGTTTGCGTTAATAACAACGTGATTATAGTCACTACAAGGAAAGCTAGGTTTGTCAACCAATTTATAAGTACGTTCTTCTGAACATTGACCAGAATCATTATTTCTACAAGAATTTACACTAGTTACACAATATCAAATGGGTTCAATTGAATTAATGACATTGTTAAGTTAATCTTTTTTTATACGCTGTGTGTATTTTTTGTTAATGCGTAAAAATTGAGATTTCTCAAACTTATCTTGAACATCTTATTGTGTACTAAAGAAGTTAATTAAAATACTATTAGACAAATGTTCATGTAATGTTTTTTTCAAATTATAAATGGTTTTCTTTCGAAAACATAATTTTCTATGTGTCATGAAAGTATTATTAATAAATATTAAGATATTATTAAGTATTTTGCTTTTATTTTTCTTTTCTTTATCCTTATTTTTTTTTCCTTATTTCTTTTTTTTTGGAATTGTTCAAATTAAAAGGTTAGACCGTTGCTTTTGAATGGTTTGTTGGAAACATGTTTCTGTGTTTTGTCATTGTAAATGACAGTTTTAAAGAATTGATATAGGTGGAGATTACTCTATATATATTTACATTGTAAAAATTACACGTCAGTACAAAGTTTTTTTCTTTAATCCATCTTTATATAAGTCGTTGTTTGTTTCATCTGTGTGTAATAATGCTGAGATCTCACGTGTTTTCCATGTTGCGTAAAGGTTTTTATTGTGTTTGAATTCTGTCGTTTGTTTACGAAGAAGCTTCGCGCTCATTTAAATAAAATCTTTTTTAGATGAATTTGTTTCACTGAAGGAGGTTTTAATCCATGGACCAAAACGTCTTTTGTGTTTTTTAATAAAAAAATACTATTCTTTATACATTAACACCTTGTATTTGCTGCTCGTATCGGCCCTTTGATTCATTTTTTGACAATTTCACGAGGGAATTACGGATTAAATTTATTATTTTATTTTATAATATTTATTATTTTAATACAAAATAATATTTGTAATTAATATTAAAAATGTAACATCAAAGAAACTTACTTAACAGTAAAATTTATATTTTAATAGAATATTTTATACTATATAAAATTTATTAAACTTATAAATAAAAATCTTTTATTTATAAATCATTTAAAGCATTTGCATAAATATAATTTATATATTATCTTATATTATTTAATGTAAATATTTAATGTAAAAACAAAATATAAAATTTTAATTAATATTAATTATAGATAAAAATATTTAAATAAAAAGAATGAAAAAAAAATTATGATGCTATTAATATATATAAAATAAAAATATATATAAAAAGTATATTACATAGAAATAAAAAAGATTCTTTAAAAAAATAAAGATTCTTTAATTGTTTAAAAGTTATATTATTTATTCTATTGAATTAGTAAATACATATTCTATTAAATTACTTATGCAAAGTATTAGATTAAGTATACTATAAATTAAATTTTTATTCAATAATTAATTGTGTAATTATAATGTAGATAAAAATTAAGTTTTACTAATAATGTTACAATTAATATTTTTCTTAATATGTTTATATATATATATATAAGTATGTATAGTAACTTATTATAATGAATTAAATTAACGCCAGCAGGTGCGGGTAAACTAGCTCTTTTATATTAACTAATGATTAGTTGTATAATGATTAAATATATTGAATAAAGGTAGAGTTTTTATACTCTATAGTGAAATATGTATTATAAAGGTCTGAGATTTTTAGGTTTGTTGTTAGAAAAGTTTTATTAATGACTAAGATTAGATATCTTATTATTTTAATTATTAAGTTAAATTAAGAGATTAAATGGTTAAATCATTAAAGTTAATGAATTTGGCAGTTTATTTATAGTTAAAGAAACTTGTCAAGTAAGTGGTACTCCACGANAAGATTTACTTAATTTATTTGTTCTTATGTATTGTTGTTCATTGAAGAATAATTTAATAGATAATTTATTTAAAATATATTAACATTTATAGTAATTTTAATCAAAGTGTAGTTTAGTTAAGAGTTAGATGAGTTATATTGGTAAAATAAAAAGATGAAATGGATTAATAAATTTAATATTATTTATAAAATATGATTTAAGTGTAAAATGATATAATACTTTTATTTAATTATAATTAAAAATATGTACAAACTGCCCGTTATTTTTATTTTGAAGATAAAAGAAGTAATAACATAATAATGGTACTAGAAAGTGATGTTAGATTACATAATGTTTAATATAAAAATTCTAGTTTAATAAAAAATTACCTTATTTACAATAAGATGGTTTTTCTTTAAGAAAAAAAAGTTTTTATGTAAGTGAATTAATATATTTAATTGGATATTTTTTTATTGTAATTAAAATTATATGTGTGTTTGTGCTGATAACATTTTGTTTTGTATTTTAATATACTTAAATTTTTTTGAGTAATAATAAGTTTTTATTAATTTAAATAAAATTGGTTATTATTAATTTAAATATAATTATTTTTAAGTATTTTGTGTATTAAAGATTATTAAAAATAAAATATATTTATAAAATTTCTCGAAAGATTAAATGCTATAAAGTTTATGGTAAGGTTAATGTTTCATAAATATCTTAAATAAAATTATAAAGGTAATTTGGTATTAGATTATTCTGATATCTAGTTTGTACTTGGTTTACTTTGATTACTTGCTTAAGTTAGAATAATTATTAAATATTTATATTTTTATTTATTAAGGTAATAAGTCTTTTGGTGTAACCTTTGTGACTAAGTGAAATTTAATTTCTATATATATATATATATATTTGCACATAAGATTTTTGATAATTTGTAATAATTTAATAATTTATTATAACATTAATTTAGACTTTGGATTCTTATGATACTTTAATTTGTTTGAATTAATTATTTATTTAATATATTTATAAATAGAATAATGATAATAATATTATAATAAATTTAGTATGGATTAAAATAAAATATAAAGTTGATTTAAGATTATATCTATATGAACTATGCAAAGTACTAAGTTCACATGTTTATCGATAACATATCCTTTTGATTATAATAATTTAAGGTTGGCTTTGCTCAACGATATTATTTAAAACGCCGCAGTACTCTAACAGTGGAAAGGTAGCATAATAAATTGCCTTTTAATCTGTTCGACTTATCACGTCTTACATGATTTGAGTTCATATCGGCGTGAGCCAGATCAGGTTGTATCAATTATAAAAGTAATTAATTTTTGGACAAAAGAACTTAAATATTTTATAATTAAAGAATTTTTAAGGCTCCGTAGTTTCCAAACTAATAAATATATATTCGGTCATGAGAGCTGTTTGCTAGGTGTTGTGCGAAAATTATACGTGTATATATATACATATATACGTGTTCACGTGTAAATTTTTACACGTAAAATTCGAATTGTAATAACAATTCTAAAATTCATATATGCTATACTTGCATCTCGTATATGAGATCCCACAAATACTTCCCTAATTGAAATTATAGTTATATTGCAAACAAACAATTAAATTTATATTGCAAAAAATCTTCTCGGCCAGGAGTCGAACATGGAATCTCCGGCTTTTCGTGTCGTCACGGCATCGTAAAATTTTAGGATATATTCAAGATCGAAAAAGTTTTAATAAAGTTGGATATGAAGGATTCCTACAATATTTTAGTGATGGTGTAAAGCTTTTGAAAAAATAATTGTTTGTAGTTGTCAAATCTGAGTAGTACTTATATTATTTGAGTCTTTTAATATTAATATTTATATTTATAATATTAATATTGTGGATAGTATTACCTATTTATACTAATTTTTATTATTTAAATTTTTCAATTTTATTAATAGTTGTAGTTATAAGTTTGTGAAGGTACATTGTTTTGATTTTAGGATAATCTTGTAAGTCGACTTATTCGATAATGGGAACGTTACGTTCAGTTTCACAGATGATTTCTTATCCCGGACGAGTTTTCTCTACCTTGTCGACGTGCCCGGGCTTAGTAGTGTTACATCCGCGCACATTTCCGACTCATATTTTTCCCTCCCGTTCCTCTAACACTCCATGTCCATTACCCATGACCTAATATCCCATCTCCGTTACACGCGACCTAACACCCCATGTCCAATACACGTGACCCAATATTCTAATGTACCATATTCGTTACGCACAGTCAGAGTCTACGATGCGTCTTTAAATTAACGTAGCGTCACTCACACAAATATATCCATATATACATATACACATATATTATAAGTATTCGTATAATATAGCATATAAGACCGCCAGAAATCGTCGTGCGCGCCTAAAGAGGCATACTAACATTAAGATTTCCGTTGGATCCGCTCCTACCAATAAGAATCCATCTTTCGGGACAACTTTCCCCTAGATCCCTATGGCCGTACTTGCATGAACACGGCTTAAGCCCCAAACTGCGCCTAAGCGCCCTTCCCGCTGCGCCGGCCGCTCCTCTCCACTGCCACTCTTAGTGAGCTGGCCCGCCTCCTTCACTCTGAGCCAAGCCGAGCGTCTGTTTCTCTCCCGGACCTCGAAGCAGTCAGTCGAATTCTTCCTAACTCCGACCAAGTGGTCGACTTCTTCTACATCCCGACATACAACGGGTCTACTTCCAAGTTCCATCCCGACGAGCGGGTCCACCTAATCCACAGCGATTCATACTGCGCTAAAGTCTAGAAGAAACCTTATTGTAAGTTATTTTATATCTTTTATTGCTAATTCTACAATACTTCAATATCATATTAATTAACTCGTTCTATATTCCATATTCGAGTAATCTATGTATTTATCTTATTCGCACTCGAATAATCAGTAAATATTGTAACGTAAATATATATACATACATTTAACTGTTGTTAAAAGCTTATTGAATGAACTGTTAATTCGAGTAATATCGTAATCGCACTCGAATTATTAACACTTGCTGTACTTATTATGTAAATGATTCCTTTGTTAAGAATATATTATATATATTATTGCATGACAATCTCAGTCAAGTTATCTTTTTATTCTACTTTATCGTACCTAATTAACTTATATACATATATATATATATTCTTATTGCTATTACTAAACCCCTAATTCCAGAGAAGAAGCGCTGAACTGCGAATCTTCTACATNCTAACGCTCCAGGAACGCGCTAACCTGCGCATCTTGAAGCATTTTCCTTTCCTTCCTTTGTCCACGGTATCGCCGCG
>NW_018021131.1:0-2458 GCF_002006095.1 Pseudomyrmex gracilis
CGAATCGTACGGTGTCGAATAATTTGGTGTCGAATAAATCTGTGTCGAATCGAGCGGTGTCGAATCGTACTGTGGTCAATAGAGTGTCACCCGTTAAAAAGCGCTATTCCGCAAGAGTGACGGGAAACATTTGTTTATTACTTGTTAATGCAAATGACCAGCCGGCTGAGAATTTGCACAATTATTCTTTGAATTGTTGTAAATATAAAAGATAATCACTTTTTGGGGAGCACAAACATATTCATTGTAAAAAAAATGGTAATTTTGTATCGGATTAAGAAGCGCTATCTTGCTCGAGTGACGAGAAACATTTGTTTATTATTCGTTACTGCAAAGGACCAACCGGCTGATACTTTGCACAATTATTCTTTGATCTGTTGTTAATGTAAAAGATAATCAATTTTTAGGGAGCACGAACATCTTCAATGTAAAGAAAATATTAAACTTTGTGACGAGTTAAAAAGCGCTATCCCGCTCGAGTGACGGGAAACATTTGTTTAGTACTTGTTAATGCAAAGGACCAGCCGGCTGAGAAGTTGCACAATTATTCTTTGATCTGTTTTAAATGTAAAAGATAATCAATTTGTAGGGAGCACGAACATCTTTAATGAGAAAAAAATGTTAAACTTTATAACAATGTAAGAAGCGCTATCCCGCTCGAGTGACGGGAAACATTTGGTTATTATTCGTCAATGCAAATGAACAGCCGGCTGACAATTTGCACAAATATTTTGTGAATTTTCAGAAATGCAGTATACATGTAATTTGTAGAGAGCACGAACATCTTCAATGTTAAAATGTTCAAACTTTTTAAGAAGCGTTTTTTCGCTCGAGTGGCGGTAGACATTTGTTTATTATTCGTCAACGCAAGCGAACAACCGGCTGCAACTTCGCACAAATATTTGTTAGAATGTCAGTAACACGGTGGATATGCATTGTGTAGGGAGCGTGAACGTTTTCATCAAATAATACTTATGAAAACATAGATATTCTATTTAATTTTGTGGTTTATAATGCAAGAAATATCGAAATAATTTATTTTTTTAAAAATATATAATTAATATGTTAGAAGAATACAAGAATGGTTACGTGCGCAAGAAAAACATGTTTAGTTGATCAGAGTTCCGGAAATTTAGGTTTTTTAAAATTGGCCACGCGGCCCTGCATTTCGGCGTTTCCGGGCTAAGTCTCCGCGCCACTTTCAACTTCATTCGTAATACCCGTCGACGGGAATGCTTCCAATTCCCGCGAGACGATGTTCTCACCCGTAACTTGCGTGAACATCGGCGTGGTCGAACTCGCGCTTCTTCCACACCAGCCACTGCAAAGCTTTGCGGGATTGCATATCCGCGAGGCGATATCCGCCACGAGGAATGACGCCGATCTCTTTCTCGCGTAAAAAAATTTTATGAAAACTTTGTATACATGTGGAAGCAATGGTTGTGCATTCTTCGAACGGACATACATTTCCGCACTCGAGAAATATCTTGCGGAAGTCTATGCACGCTCGCCGCAAGATATCAACGTCGTTACGACATTAACGCACTATCTCGCGATGAAAGTCAAAAACTGCGTTTTCGTGCGTCTGTTCCGTGTGCCACGACAAAAAACGCTCACGTTCTTTGCTATACATACTATCTGGCGAGTAATATTCAACGGCTGGCAACGGTCCGATATACGACTGATTTGCGAGGGTGTTAACCTTTAGGCTGCGGGGAAATTTCAGTACAAATTGACCTCTCAGAATATGTAAAATGTATACATAATATCACTGGATATCTCAGATAGAGTCGCTGACCTGACTGCTGGTCCATATATGGACCAGCCCCGCAAACAACGTAAAGTACAATGTAAAAAAATTTGTCTCTTTTCTTATAAAGATTCGAGAGGGTATTTCTATGTAATTTCACGCGTTGAATATGAAAACAACTAGTAACAAAATTATTCTCACAGACACCCTTTGTCACCAGAGCCAGGAGAGCAGCCGAAGGACGGAACGCTAGTGAGTCTGGAGGGGTCTTCGGATTCACTAAGGAAAGCGTTGTGGAGAGCCCAGGTGAAATACGAGAAGGCGGAACTTCGAAAGGAGGCCAGTTATTGGGCGGAACGCGTCCTAGGAGAGATAGTGAACAACGTCGGGCTGGAAGCAAGTACCTAAAACAGAAAAAAGGGGCTTGTTGAGTTTATGGACAAAGTTTAAGTTTAAGCGTTGACTAGTACGTAAGGAATCGCTTAACAAGAGCGAGAATAGTCACGTGTTAGTTTTGTGTTTTTTATGTATTTTGTTAGATAATAAGTAACCAACCCCGCGTAGTGGGGATTATTATCAGAAGTGTTGTAGAAGCGTGAGATAAAATAGCGTAACAAAAACGGGTGATACTCTATTGACCACAGTACGATTCGACACCGCTCGATTCGACACAGATTTATTCGACACCAAATTATTCGACACCGTACG
>NW_018021131.1:2968-6694 GCF_002006095.1 Pseudomyrmex gracilis
ATCGTACGGTGTCGAATAATTTGGTGTCGAATAAATCTGTGTCGAATCGAGCGGTGTCGAATCGTACTGTGGTCAAACGGAACCCGCCCAACAAAAACTCTCTTTAGTTTAGAAGGTGTTACGTTGAGGAGGCGCAAGCTTAAGGCGAATTTTATGTTTGTTTTTTATTTTTATACTTTTTATGTTAGGAGTTTTGTTTTCTCCCAAAAGCAAGCCAAAGGTAGGCTTAAGACTGGTTTCGTTCAATTTTGTGTTTAGCGTTTTATTTTAGTTTTGGGAGACGTTGTTTTACACGTTAATCATAGTTGTTGTGAGATTTTAAGTTTTGACCTGTAAAAGTACAGTATAAGCGGGTCTGTGGTGGTTAACGCGTTCGTTGTAGTTAGCGTAAGCACAGCATCTTGAAGGCGAGGTAAACAAACTAGGGATTTATATATGGAACACCGGAGGTTAACGGTGAAGATAAATTACGAGAGTAGATATTAAGACGAAATAAATGGTTCGCAAGAATCTGGAGGAAGTAACAAAATGTAGTAGCACGGTTTCGAACATTAATGCAAAGTTGTAAAAGTTTTCATAAAAGTGTGACTTAAAGAAAAATTTCGTTACCCAGTGGTTTGTGGAAAAGAGTAGAACTGGTTAGTAACAAAATTTTTCCTTAATCGGTTAAGTTAAATAATTTGTTTATTTAACAAAGTATCCAACCAGATTGTTGTTTCCCAGTTGGTAAAGATCCCTGAAGTACCAAAAGTTTTGCTTAACTCGCGCTCGGGGAGAATTTCCCAGGTCTAGGGAATTCGAAGCGCTGAACATACCTAAAGGCGCGCTTATACGTTTACGTGGAAACAGTGCCTTAATCACCGAGAAAGAAGGCTCAGCCATCTTGTCTCGGGAGTCTTACTCGGCAACTCGTACGGTACGGATGGTACATCTAATACTCGTGCGACTAACAAGTTCCAGTAGCTCATTGTTAACGCCCGTAAACAATTGCGTTATTTATATTGACATACATATACTTTGTGAACAGTGTAAACTGTGTTGTGTGGTTAATAAATCAACTTATATTCTAAAAAGAAACATACAGTTATTTATGCGAGTGCGCAATTAATATCTACCGTTCCCGGAATCCTGAGAGTAGAAGCATCCCCGTAGACGGAGGAAAGGAGGCCACCCTTGTTGCTAAAAGGTGAAAGCAACTGGCGACCGTGATAAACATCATAAGTAGTAAGTCCTTGACCATAATTACGCCTAACCCCGGTCACACCTTGACCTTGAAAATCACCATTTGAAGGTCAAATTTCATTCCTACTATAAGTCAAGTTTTGAGACGGTTTTCGTATGTAGTTCGATGTGCTGAATACGTAAAAAATAATAAAAAAATTTCTGTTGATAATCCTGACCTTGAAAATTTCTATTTCAAGGTCAAATAGCATTTCTCGTATAAGCCGAGTTTTGAAAAGGCTGTCGTACGGATTTTGATGCGCTGAATACGTAAAAAACAATACAAAAACTCCCGCAGGCACTCTTGTTATGCCAAACGTCGATTTAGAGGTCAAATTTCATTTCTACTACAAACGCAGCAAGTTACTGCCGGGTCTCAAAAAATGTCAAAAAATATTCTGAATTCCTTAGAATATTTTTTTACGGTTTTTCTCACTTTAACGCGTCAATGACGTTTCAAAGTCATCTCCAACATTCGCTTATGCAAGAAATAAAATGTGACGTAGAGTGTACCTTTTCAAGGTCAAAGATGCGTCAGTGATTTTTTTCAGTATTTTTTTCGTATTCAGTTCATCAGTTTGCATAGGAAAACACTCTAAAATCTTCGATTCTACTAAAAATGAAATTTGACTTCGAAAATCAGTATTTTAAGGTCAAGAATGTTTTGAGAAATTGTAAAACTATTTGTTATGTATTCAGAACATCAAATTTAATCTAAAAACTTCAAATATTCTATGTCTCTAGAGTGGTCCATATATCGACCACTCCCGCAGCTAAAAGGTTAAATAAATGCGGGGAATATCCCTTTTCCAATCCATCTCGCAAACCAAAAGCTTTCGGCAAAGCTGACAATCGCATCGGCATCTAAGTGATACTATCGATGATTTTCTTACGTTTGACTGTTAATACGACGATCTTCGTTCCGTTTAATATTACTGTAGGATTTTATTCGACGCGTTTTTTCGCGATGTAACGCAGGATGAACTGCGCGTCAAACGCCGTGGCGTTGTGCGCGATGCAAATGATCTGCTTGAAACATTTTGTCGTTCTCGTAGCGAAATCAACAATTGATCACCGGATTATCCCGAAACACCGAAACACCTCACCACCGACAACGCGTAGTCATGTCGTTTTGAGCCGCGCATGTGACGCAAATTTCCTGCGCAACGTAAAGAGTGGGCACGTGAATGTTCACAGACGCGTTACCTTCGAGCGTCTCGTTCTGTCGTGTCTCAAAGTCGTAAAAGACGAATGCGACGCGAGCGTTTTTCCCCTTTCCGGTGAAATCATCGCGTGCGAGAGGTCGAATGGATCAAAGATGATTCACCTCTCAACGAGAACTGCAAATATTGCAAAACACGACGCCGCATTCGTGCCCCGCGCTTGTTCTGTACAAACGTCCGTTTCCGCAATCGTCACACAATTGCAAGGCGCTGCATACACTCGACCGCCCATCTTTGTAAGAGTTTTCGGCCCGGTAACGCTCAAGACATTTGCGTCCGTAAAACGTACTCTTCCATCGCTCGCATCGAATTAATTTTACTTCTTCCGATTTGCACGACGGCACACCGCGACAACGCGGACATTTATGCAAGCACCGATGAACTCCTTGTTTGGGACGATAAGGCAGGTTGCAAGGAATGCAGTATCCCCTGCTCCCCGGCGCCGCTCTTAAAGTTAAAATCGTGCAATAGTGACGCAAACCTTCGCAATAAAGAATATTTAAACGTAGCAAGGATTCACGTCCGAGAGAGGCGAGCAACGCACTACCGTCGTACAACAGTTTCCTCCCTTTTACAAAAGTAGAAGAAGCGTAAACAATTATTGCTATCCCCTCGCCGGCAAAGTAACGTTAAAACCGCTCAATTTCTCCTGTTACGTTCTGACCTACGGTTACAATCGGGTCCTAACGGAGGAACGCAACTTGACACACGACACTTTTGTGTATTATATCTCGGCACACTGACCTAATGAGATAAGGCAAGCATGCGAGTCGAGCGAGACTGTTCAACGACGTAGTCAAGTCAACGGACTTCCCGATATTACTTGTCTAACGTCTTCTCACTCGTTGGTCATTTTTTAGGTCTTAGAAACGAATCTAATTTATCTGGGACAGGACCTGGTGATCACGTGATGAAATTATAAGAATGAATTTTCAGGATAGAAGTTTGAAGTTTAATTAGTTGAAGCCGTTTTCATTCTTATAAGCATATAAATCATTTTTATTCATAGTATTAACAGTTAAGTTTATCCAAAAATATTCTTACGCAAGTTGAATTAAATAATTGGACGTGTGATGAAGTTCGGTGTGAATGTGAGTATACATTGGCATTATTACTGTGTTTGATCTTGAGCCTTCGTTAGTAACATCACTGTTAATATTTTCAATATTTTAAATCCTTGCGTATAAATGAGCGGGCGGGTTCCGTTTGACCACAGTACGATTCGACACCGCTCGATTCGACACAGATTTATTCGACACCAAATTATTCGACACCGTACGAT
>NW_018021131.1:7229-13396 GCF_002006095.1 Pseudomyrmex gracilis
GAATCGTACGGTGTCGAATAATTTGGTGTCGAATAAATCTGTGTCGAATCGAGCGGTGTCGAATCGTACTGTGGTCAATAGAGTACCACCCTAAATGAGCACCGTTACTACTTAGGCTATTGCCGGATAGACGGGGTTTGGTACGCTTTGGTTCGCTCGCTCGACGGGCAGCGGTTCTTCGCCGCAAAGTTCGGTTTTGGATATTGCGTTGTTAGAATCATGGTTGATTTTCGGAGCGGTATGACAACTACATATGATTTGCTACTGCTCAAAGTTCGACAGTGGTGACTGGAAATCGGCAGCGGTTCAGAACAGCTGACGTCGTGAAACGCTAATCCGATAGAAATGGAAGTCAGCAACGGCCCGGAACGACGCACAAGGTCGTGAGCTACTAGTCTGACGGAAAAGGAACCGGCAGCAGTTCGGAACGGTTTGACACCGCGAAACGCTAGTCCGGCTAGGATGTCGAGGAGAAGGACTTACTAAATAAAGCAGGTATTAATTGAATTGTCGAATTCAATCCTTTTCTTCCGAATATCAACTGTCTCGAAGAAGGTTTTACTGTGTGCGTGGGAACTTAGATTTGTTTTGCAAAACTATTGCATTAGTAAGTACTCACTACTTATTGTTTACAGTAGAATGTCGAAATGAGTGATTGATTCGCTTTGCCCAAAAGTCAGGAGTCTGTCAGCTGGACTCAGGTGAGATAAATTGGTCGTCTCCTCCGACGGAAGTTGTCACGAGTCGCACTGTTCACTCGGATTTACGTGCCGAGATCGATGTCAAATTGAGAATTGTTTGGATTGTCGAATTTCAGACCAAACACAAAAAGCGAGTACCTTTTTGTATGACCGAATTAACTCTAGATTAAATTGTTGAATTAAGCTTCGAAAAATTGATTTGGACAAGAAAGAATAAAACTGTGTTAATAATCTTAATGCTGATTATGGAGCTGGCTCTCCGATGTTCCAACGCCTTATATATGATGATCTCGGGGCGTTAACCCTTTTGAGTTTAACAGGTCCTTTGTTTTTTGCTCAAGGTATGTTATTTAAAAATTAATTCTAATGCGCAAATCTTAAAGCTAATTTCTGTCTGGTTCCAAACAAAAGAGGACCGTTGAATCCAGGACGTAACACTCCAATACCACAGCCCTCCTCCGGAGTTGTGACGCCCGCCCTCTCCACCAACTCCTGTGCCCATTGGCGTTGTAAGGAGGAGATCGAACGACTCATTGCATTCCATTGCTCATGTAGCTCGCTCGTGCGGGCGTTACCTTGTTCGAGGTATACCCGAGCGGCACGAGTAAGCGAGGTTGTCGCTATTCGTTATTGAAAGAATCGAGTGTTTCTCGATTTCTTGCGCGCCCAGAGGACGGCCTCCTCTACCCGACGGAGAGTGAACGGTGCATACACGTATCGTAAACGATGCAGCGATGTCTATCCTTCCGTTACTTTGCGCAACTGAACTCACAATAGACCAAGTATACTCGTGAGTCAAGTCACGCTCAGGACGAAAAGAAAGACCCGCTGCACCGTTGGTCAAAGTCGGGGAATCAAACCACACCGACGTAATCATTCGGCTCCGATAAATTTGTCGCGTATCTGTGAATTTCGCGAATTGCACCCTTCACTCATTCTACTATTTCAGCATCAGACTGAATTTCGCGGATCTCAAATGTCGCCTCTCTCCCTATTACCCCGAATTTCTCAAATCTACAAGTTTTCCGCCCATAAAATTATATGATTGTATTTGTTATTATTATTATTATTATTATTATTATTATTATTATTATTATTATTATTATCCCTGACCTGTTCGCCGTTGTTGTTGTTGTTGTTGTCATCGACGGTGCTGACGGTGGCGGGGTTGACGACGCTGTTAAGAGTAACGTTGCTCCCGGTATAGCGGTCATCATTAGCGGTGGCTGCGGTGTCGGTATAACATTCACCAGCGTTGGCGTTACTGCTGCACTCTTTGTTGTTGCTGTTGTTGCTGCTGTTGTTGTTGCCGCTGTTGTTGCCGCTATTGTTTCCGCTGTTGTTGCCGCTGTTGTTGCCGCTGTTGTTGCCGCTGCTGTTGCTGCTGCTGCTACTGCTGCTGCTGCTGTTGTTGTTGCTGTTGCTGCTGTTGCTGCTGCTGCTGTTGTTGTTGTTGTTGTTGTTGGAAGCGACCTGTTCACTATTAATATCTTCTTCTTCTTCTTGCGCAGCAACAACACCTGCCGCTCCGCCGCCATAGTGCACTATAAAAAAATAGCTAGTACAACAATATTAAACCTTTAAGTATACCAACAAACACTGAGCAATTGATGTTACACAGAGTAAAAGATCCAATGTTTCTTTTTATTATTGAATCACACGTTTAATTTTTTTAAATTTTTTACCTTTATAGGTTGTATCTTTAATCTATCAACATTGTAACGGTGTGTAAATATTATTTTATACTTTATATTTTTTAGTTTAATTCTAAATTTTATATTGACAAGAAAGTGAAATTAAGGCAACGAATTATCAGCTATATATATGTATATGTGTATGTATTGTATCATGTGTAAGTGGATCTTTTAATTTTTTTTTTGCATCAAATTATATACAATTATAAGAAAGTATATGTATATACAACTATTCTAACCTTCCACGATGGAATCTTCATTGTCGTCGTCGTCGTCGTTGTCGTCTTCACTGAACTCCGACAAATGAATCGTTTCTCGCTCAAAGATGTCTGCGAGCTATTCATCCACCTGCTTTCTTTGTAATTTGTATGACCGCTTCTCTTCCGCTTCTGCCTGTTGCTGCTGATCAGTGGCATTTCCAACATGCAGTATTTTTCACGTCTTTATCTAAAAATTCAATATTAAAGTTTATATATCATTTCTGTATATTTCTCATTGTTTCCTTATTTAGAGATAGTTTACTTCCCGGAATCAAGGGCTATAGGAGGAGAAAGTTTAATCTCTACGGGCTTTTCCTAAAATGTGAAAATCATTAATTAATATATTTTTATTCTACAAGGTAGTTCTTGTTTTATTGCTTATAAACTTACGCAGAGGAGGTTCATTTGCTTTTTCTTCTTTTTCTTCTTCTACCCCCTCTTGCCGTCACCGTAATAAAAACAGGTGACCTCTTCTCCGCATTGGCGCTACTCGCGCTATCGGGCAAGGTTCCGCGCGAAAACGACGGGGCACGAGCGGCGTCCCATTCCGCGGAACGATCTCCAGCGCGCTCGCTTCCTGCTGTTGCTGCTGCTGTTGCCGAGGAGCAACAGCAAGCCGAGGTACCTACGTTTCCGGTGTTTGTATCATCGCCATTTCTGCTTCGTCAATTTTGTTCGCTAAAATGAAAATTATTTGCTCATTATTTAGAAATTTTTAAGCGTGCAAACTTACAAAATTATAAAAATTTGTTACTCACCATCGTTATCGGCTACCATGCGTGCGATTAATCCACGCACGTCTTCCTCCTCGTGGTTAAACACTTTGCGAAGTTCTACCGCTTTGCACGCAATATGGAGCAGGTGACAATCTTCACTGAAAAATCCCGCGTTATGTAACAGCACGAGAAAAGAGTTTGACATGTGAAATACAAAGCTTCTAAACACTTTAATATTGTCTCCCCCGTTTGATAAAAATAACGTTAATTCGCACAAGTCTTCCAGCAGCGTATTACACTGAATCGCGTATGCAATAATATCTTTAATATTCTTAACCGACATTTTGCACTTAGAAAATAGCAAAATAATAAAATTAAACAAACGGTTTGACGAGATAATCAAAGAATGGCAAAAACTACGGTGCCTATAGTCCAGGAAAGAAAATAGCACTTACTCTGGAAAAAAATCGCGCAGAACACTGGATAAAGAATTTGTTGGAGATCACTCTGATTGCTCCAAATTCAGATTGTGTTTTGTGCTCTTTGCAACAGATCTTTTATACGCTGTTTCATCCCCAAAAATTACAAAGTGAGAAGTGAGCTAGGATGTCACAAACTGACAAACCGGTTGTTACTCGGAAATATTATAAAGTTTTTATAATTTTTTGTGCCAGCGGTAAGAAAAAATCTGTTCTTGCTTTTCCATAAAGTTGATATTGATTTTTTAATTCTAAAATAAATTTTTTATAGATGAAAAAAATGATCCTAAGATGTCACATATTAATATTGACCGTCTGTTAGTCATACTACCATGATCAAAAAATAACCGGAATTTTTAATTTAAACCTCGCGGGCTTATTGGTTTAGAATTCTGTTGTTTGTGTCACGTTGGCAGCACTGTTACGGACACCCATGCCAAGCTTCTGCTTATCAGCTGTTCATTTACCTTTATGACAGTGATTTCTTTACATCAAGTTTTTACGTCGCGGCAATTTTTACAATGCATTCAAAACTTGAACAACGTTCTTGCATTAAATTTTGCTATAAAAATGAAATTAAGTGTTCCGACACATTAAAAATGTTAGAAAAGTGTTATGGTGACAATACTCTATCGAAAACACAGGTGTACCAGTGGTATGAACGCTTTAAAAGTGGTCGTGAGGCTGCTGAGGACGATGCTCGTCCTGGGAGGCCATCGACATCGAAAAAACTGATGAAAACGTCGATGAAATCCGACAATTGTTGATCGAAAATCGCAAATTGACGATAAGGGAGATAGCTGAGACCACCAACATATCATTCGGTTTCGTTCAGAGCATTTTGCGTGAGGATTTGGGTCTGAGGCGAGTCACTGCGAGATTGGTGCCAAAAGAACTNAATTTCGTGCAAAATTTCTCGTGAGTTTCTCGTCAAAAACAACACCAATACCATTCAACAACCGCCCAATTCACCTGATCTGGCACCATGTGACTTTTTCCTATTCGATCGACTCAAAAACCCACTACGAGGAACTCGTTTTGAGAGAGTGGAGGCAATAAAGCTAAAATCGCTGGAGGCACTAATGGCTATACTAAAAACCGACTTCCAGAAAAGCTTCGGGGTGGATCAAACGCTGGCACAAGTGCATCGCAGCCGACGAGGATTACTTTGAAGAGGACAACTTGAATTTTGAAGAATAAACATGTACTTTTCTTTTTATGAATAAATTCCGGGTTTTTTTTTATTATGGTAATATATAGTTTCCACTATTTTTGTCAACACGATGAAACACATCCATTAGCTCCGTTTCCATAAAAACGGAGATTTACATCCCTGATCCGCAATAAACAACTGAAGGACTTGCGATATATGGACCTTTGATTACTGACTCTGAAATTGCACTATGAAACTTTCTCGAAGATTTTTCGAGATAGACACGTACGTGGAAACACGTTGCAGCAGCAGGATGCGTGATATAAAAACAGCTTATATCACATAATTTTTCATTTATTTTCTATGCGCGGGAATGCCGCAACGATTTTGTTTTAATTTTTTGTTTTTTAATAAAGTGCGTGCGACTAGGACGGGTTTCGTGCGGAAAAAATAAAACACAATATATATATTGTTACGAGGCGGACACCGCATGTGTGTCACGGGTATTGCGTGAACGGCGCGCGCTCGGCGCGACTGTCGGTTGCCGGGCGACGATGGTTGTTGACGAGAAGAAGTTCGAGAGAGATACGAAGCTGTCACGGCGCGTTTCGGCGATTCGTATTACGAGCTGTTCTATGATTGTAATTTGAGCTATAATAAAGTGTGTTTGACGACAAGCTGCGTACCCTCTTGTTTCCGCGGGCAAGTGCGTGTTTCGCGACGTAGTTTTAGCGCGGCCGCGAACGCAACAATATTTTATTTTATAGAACGACACCATATTTTAATTTTTATTTACATTAAACTCTATTTTTGTATACAAACAAATCGAGAGATACGACATTACTTTTAATGCTTTGCTAAAATAATTTGAACAATATTATCCAAATAAAGTGTACACATTTTTAGAAATTGTAATCGTTACGGCCGGGACCGACCATCAGTCCCGGCACAAAAACGGCGCATAGCGCCTAATAAAATTTAATAATTACAGCGTGTATCGAAATATACGCTGTACAAGCGGATGACACACCGCCCGCGCCGGGAGCGTCCCGTTTGCCCACGTTGCGATTGCCCACAGTGACTATTGCCCACGTTGCGATTGCCCACGTTGCGATTGCCCACGTTGCGATTGCCCACGTTGCGATTGCCCACGAGTTGCTTTTG
>NW_018021131.1:15036-22113 GCF_002006095.1 Pseudomyrmex gracilis
CAATCGCAACGTGGGCAATCGCAACGTGGGCAATCGCAACGTGGGCAATCGCAACGTGGGCAATAGTCACTGTGGGCAATCGCAACGTGGGCAAAAGACTCCCACTCCCCGCGCCGCGCATTCCCTGCGTCATCAAGCGGTTGATGCCCCGCCGCACCGCGCGCAACCCGCGCCTAGAAGCAGTCTGCGTACCGCTCTCACCGTGCGCTCCCCGCGCCGACAAGCGGACTACGTGCCGCCCGCACCGCGCGCTTCCAGCGTCAACGAGCGAGCTGTGCCCGTACCGCGCGCCTCACCGTGCCACAAAGCGACTTGCGCGACAAACAATTTGTTGTCTTGCCCGCATTTTCACGACCCCGCTCCACGGAAAATTGCGGATATAGAAGCCGGGGCAAAAATCAGTGTGGCAGATCAGCTCCGATCTCCGAATCAGGCGAGAAGCACCAGGGGAAGCTCTTCCTTGGTCGGGAAAACCGATAGCAACTTGAGATTCGACTTCCTATCCGCACCGGGAGAAACTATTCTTTCTCTCCGCCGGGCACACCGGCAACCGATCCGCTCCGTTCCGGGGATTCGTGCATTTTCCGCCGGGCAAACCGGCAACCGTTCCGCTCCGCTTCGGGGAGTCTTGCATTCTCCGCTGGGAAAATTGGCATTCTTAGCGCTCCGCTCCGGAGAATCTCGTGTTTTCCGTCGAGTAAACCGGCACCCGCTTCGAGCCGTTCTCGGAGAAAATTATTTTTCGTCGAGAAAACGAGTAAGCCGCGCTACGTCCAGCGAAAAACCAATCTCGCGCTGGCACCGCCATAACCGCGTCACCGATACACCGTTATTTCGACGAAGCAACTCGTAAAAAAGCTTATTTTCCGAAATTACTCTTTCTTTCTTCTAAAGCTAATTTTAGTAATTAGTGATAATTCGAGATTACTCTCAGACTCTATAAGTCTTATTAAACTAATATATGACTATAGGGACATGAAGAGCCGTTGGCAAGATGTTGTGCGTGAATGTGCTTTAAATATATATATATATATGTATACACATATATACTTTGAGATAATTTTTTTCCTTCATATAGGATGCTGGATCTGAATCACATTAATATGAAGAACCCCGTATATTCTCCTAACTAATTTTAAAATATTGCGAAAGAAACTCCTCAGCCAGGAGTCGAACCTGGAATCTCCGACTTTCCGGGCCGTCGCCTTCCCTGTTAGGCCACCGAGGCACTTGGAGTTTGTCTCGCAATACTTCGTATATCTATCAAATATGACCAGATCTTTTTAAGATCTAATTACTAATTTTAGTAATTTTTTTTGGTAATTATTGAGTATAGGGAATTAAGGTCCGATGACCTTGATTTTGATGTATGTTGTAAAGGATACTCTTCTGAGTAGTGTTCAAAATGTTTTAGGCGGCGCTCGTTTTTTATTAAAAAAAATATTTATTGGAAATGTTTGAAAACCGCGAATTTCATTTGCATAAATAACATGTAGAGTAATGAATCGGAATACACATTTGCTCTTAGATATCAGTTCTTAGAAGACATTCAGACTTACTGATACAATTGTACACATTTGTAACAGTATATTACAATGACTACTGTTCTTTTGTTCTTCTTGTTCGTGTTGTAAGCGTGCAGGCAGGGAGGGGCTACGCCCCCCGCAGGGGAAGTAGCTTTGCCCTTCCCCCTGCTCCCCCCTTAAATAAAGAAATGACTTCCAATTACATTCGCTTCATGTCAAAAGTGTGTACTTGAATTTCGGGGAGAGCAGGGAGAGGGACGAAGTCACTCTCCCTGCGGGGGGGGACGTAGCCCCTCCTGCCTACACGCTTACAACATGAAAATTACACCTCTCAATTGTTTTCGACGGTCATTTTTCTAATTATATTTTTTAGGAATATTTTTTTAATAAAAAACGAGCGTCATTTAAAACCTTTTGAACACTACTCAGGAGAGTGCCCTTTACAACATATATCAAAATCAGGGTCATCGGACCTTAATCCCCTATACTCAATAATTATCCTACATTGCGCTATATTTTGCACATCAAGAAATGTTGGTTTTTGCATAACAACGGAAGCGGAAAATATTCTGCGCTTCTTCACTCTGGAACAATCCGAATCTTCTTTTCTCATTTTCTCGCTGTTAGATGTTTTCTCTCTTCTGAACTCTTTGTGAGAAATTACTACGGCCTTCGCTCCATATGCCGTAGTAAATGCAATTGTGATATTATTATTTATTACAATCGGCTCTGTGTCTTGTATTTGCCTTCATCCAAATACAGATTTATTAACGGCATGGTATCTTGCAATTTTTTCCACGCGTCAGCATTGAGCCATATGGTGTTTGTTCTATTTTCACATAATTTAATAACAGGATAAGGAAATCCGTTCTTTACATCAAGGAGCAATCCTACTTAAATTCTCTTTGTATGAGAATTATTCAATCCATACACAGTGGAAAGCAGCATTTCATGCCTCTTTTGCTTCTTGATGATTTCCATGCGCGATTTTAAACTGGATAACTTGCTCTTTTTCACTATTCACCGCCATTTCTTTGCACTTTTCACTTTAAGTTTAAACCGATATTCACAGCGTAAAAAGATATTTCAGGCGCTAGCCGCAACTGTTTGCAACAGAATAATGATTAAAATGTATTTACATTGCTTTATTTATAGCAGTTTTACCCTCTTGTGCGCATGACCATCAACTTATTTTACCACTACCACCCCTTCCGTTTAAACGGTAGATTAACAATGATTTTCAAAAGTTAGAAATTATTTTTATATATCATCTGCGTGCAACGCGTAGTTTTTATTTTGTCGCATTTACCTTGTGTCGTAGCTACCCACACATGAGTGCATATGCGTATAAAAAACAAATAAACAATTTTTTCAAAGGGGCATTTTTATAAACATTTTATTCATTGAATATCCATGTACACATTTATCAAAAACTCTCGTAGAATTTTCTCGACGTTTCTCGCGCGAACAAGTACGCGCAGGTCGCTAGTCATAAATTATGTCTTTCATCTTCAAAAAATTTATGTTCTTTTTTGTACGACACACTCTTGTCAACCCCCCACGAACAAGCACATGCAGGTTTAACGGGCGTCTTGTCCCGAATCATAAACCGTTTTTATCTTCAAAAAAAATTAAGTTCTCTTTTGCTCATCGGCACGCACTTGTCAACCCGCACGTACAAGTTTGCGCAAATGAAAATTGTTCAGAAAAAAAATCCGCAACGAACACATAAATTTATTTTTTATATTACATCAGAACCCTGACTTTCTAGTCACGGACTTGCGACGCCTACTTCTATTTTGGTTTCTATTTTGCCTAGACGCCCTTAACTCTGCTCTACGCTCATTGGGAGCCATATTGTACCAGACGCTGATTGTTCCTTCTCGAGAGACCGACGCCATCCCCGCTTTTACACTTCCTCCCTCAACCGACCAACTTGCTCTTATTCACGGTTGAACATACGAGGCAGCAACATCGGAGCGGCACCAGCTTCAAAATGGATTTTTCAATAAATATATACTCTTTTAAGAAAAATTCTTTTACTTGAACATTCTCGAACTTTCCTCCTCTTCTCACCCAAAAAAGTATAAAAAATTTATAAAAAAATTTATAGGGTCATAAATCATGTCGCATTTCTATCTCTTCTAGTGAGCGTGGCCCCCAAAGAGAGGGGAAACCACCCTGGTGGAACAATGGCGCCAGAAGTGGTGGGGAGCCAGGTGGAGAGAGATTGTTTTGACGCGCCATAAGTGCCCACATACTACTGACGGTATATTACCAGCCATGGTATATTACTAACCATGGTACATTACCGACCATGGTACATTACCAACTATGATATATTACCGACTATGGTACATTACCGACCATGGTATATTACCGACCATGGTATATTATCGACCATGGGATTCTTAAGGCTGGTTACTTACTGACTAGCGTATACTAATGAAAACAAACCGAATAAAATAAAAAAAACTGAATATAAGAATACTTAATACATCTACGTCCACGGATGTAACAAAGATACTTGTAAAACTGATTTTCCGCTATCTCTGCTAGTTCATGAAATATCAAGTATTGTAGTAAACCACTAAGTCGCGTTGGTAATGTCATTACCTGAGTAAGTAACAATGAATATATGCTTTTTTTTATCCTTATTGCTAAAACTTTTTTTAAGAAGTTTTTTGAAACTTCTCAAACCCGAACACAAGGGCAGTATATCTGTATATATGTCCACAAAACCATAAGGGAAGACACTTTGCATTCAAAACCTGTGTAGTTAGTGTATCTATATATATGTGTGTTCCATTTTGGTTTCACGCTTAAGCGTTCTAGTAAAGCGTTTGTAGTACAGTAAAGTGTACATAGCGTCTATAGTATAAAACTTCTAGTATGTAAGCACTCACAAAAATGTCCCGACATCTGGGCGCCGTCGAAAGTCAAAGTGACATTCTTAAAGTAACCGACAAAGAGAACTTAAGCAAAGGCGCCAGAGTGGCGCCAATAGTTGTCATCTTATCTCTTAAAAAAAAAATATAAATTCTGTGTATCTCGCCAAGGCAAAAAAAATAAGTTTATCTTATCAGAGTGCGACATTCCTGAGGCGTGACTTCGCTCTAGCCGTGAGAACACTCCGATTCCTACCGTGGTAATCGTCCAGTAACTTCCCCGGGATTCCCTAACGTGTCTTCAACCCGATTGGTTGATTTCCACCTCCAGTCAAGTTTGCAGTAATCCTATTTGTCCGCCTCGGGTCCTGTCCGCACCAACTCCACTCCAAGCGAACGGAGCAGCGCTCTTAGTCTTAGCGCGAAGAACAGTCAGACCATACTCAAGAATCAAACTAGTAACTAGTCTTCTATCTAATTCATACGTGTAAACCAAGTGTCTTAACTTCGAGTCTGTTCAAAACGCATTGACTCCGGGCTAGCTCAATCGTTCACATATATCAAAGCATAGTCTACGAGTTAGCATCAAATCATAATTGTAAGTTCTACGAGTGTTAATAATAATTTCTCCAATAATCTTCAAGTCACGTCAAGTTGTTTAGTTATATTAAGCGAATAATTTAGTTTCTGATTGATTCAGTGTCGCTGTCACTTGTGAGTGACGTCCGATAATGATCTTAAATTTAGTCAAGTTTATGTTTGGTCTTTTGTATAACAATATTTTTTCTTTTGAGTAATTAAATATTGTGATTAATCTTCAGTGACTTTGAGTGAGTGTGGTTAAGTTGATAAGTATTGTATTTAACTTGTCCAGGAAAGGGCGCTGTACCGCGTATTTTCCTCTCGGGAGAGGCGCCTAAAAGCGTACCTCCTAATTATTGTCGACGGAAGGCGCTACCGCGTATTCTGTCAGCATCTTTAACCATCCTCGCCACAGAAACTTAAAGTCGCTAACGCGTATCTATTTTTTTGCATATTTCTGGTGTTTAATTCAGTTATTTTGTTTTCAGCCGGTGTTCGCGTTGCTAAAAGTTTTTCTGTTAAATTGACAACAAGTCATTCACGCGACTATCTGAGCCGTGAGTTATTGCAATAACTGAATTTGATTTTAGTTTTTTTCGATCGGTGGCATATTGTAATTTTTATCTCTTACGAGCTGTTTACAATCACCTTTTTATTTGTAAAATCAAGAAGTTTTTAAGCGCAAAGCCAGAGCAGGCTGGCAAGTCCAGAAGCATCGCCGTCTGTTACGGTGGATTGAAGAAGCCACCCATATAACCAATCAACGTCTGGAAAAGGCAAACCAGGATGTTTCAAAACCAACGGCTCGCGAGGTTCTCGAGAAGCCCATTAATAACTCGAATTCAAGCCGATTAATCCTCGTCACCGTTGTTAAACGCCCTTATCCAATATCTATGCCTATCACTGACCCTCAATTCCAAGTTTACAAAAGCAAATTTGTATCTTGTATCCTGTTGTTCCAAAAAACAATTAAGTTGCACGAATGTGTTTTCACAAGCCGTTACCTCAAAAGTGACGTTTATCTCATCCCTGAGTTTGACTTCCACTAGCTATACACTAGGAAGATAAAGGCGAGTTTTTGGAAACCTACGTGTCTCTACAAATCAAGTTTGTTTCCATTGCATCACAGTCGCACGTCCGACGGAACCGTACAAGTATTTTCTCTCGCACAGCATAGTCATCGGTCATAGAAGATCACCAGCTTTCTGCGAGTCTTGCGGAGATAAACTTAAGATCATTCAACCTCTCGAGGACTGCCCAGTTTGTACAGAAAAGTATTTTCGGTTTTTAACCGCACACATTTTTCGGGCTCACTTCTATTGCCTGGCTGACCCTGTCACGTCCTGACATTTTTCCCGCCTCATTCGTCCACAAAGACGTTACCATACGAAAGCGTCGTCCGCAAAGACGGTAAACTATAGAGTTTGTAATATATGTTTAAGTCAATATTTACTCAGTATACAATAATCACAGAAAAATAACTATGCCATAATCACACTCCGTAAGTCTCTTGCAATACGTAAGTCTAATTCTGTGCATCTAACAAATAAACATCGCGAAGTAGAAAATCTTGATTTTGATGAAACTTTGCACACATGTAGAGTAGGTTAATAGATAAATGTTGACATATTCCGTTGCGGCCCAAAAACAGTTTTAAAAGATGAAGTCACCCCTTATACATATACCGACTTTTTACTTTTTTCAATTTATCTCAAAAATCTTAAAAAATATCAAAAAATGTTTTATATAATAGTTTCATTTAAAAATGTCCTATATTTAACTATAGCAACATATTTAAAAACAAATTATTTAAAAAAATGTTTTTATAAATGTATTAAAAAAAAAATTTTTCAAACAATGTTATTAATGTAAATAAATAGAGGTATTTGTAAAACTGTTGTAAAAAACATTTTTTAATATTCTTAGAAGTTTTCGAGATACATTGAGAGAATCGCAAAGCCGCTTTACATGAGGAGTGGTTTTACTGGGTGGGTTCCGTTTGACCACAGTACGATTCGACACCGCTCGATTCGACACAGATTTATTCGACACCAAATTATTCGACACCGTACGATTCGACA
>NW_018021131.1:22603-25522 GCF_002006095.1 Pseudomyrmex gracilis
ATCGTACGGTGTCGAATAATTTGGTGTCGAATAAATCTGTGTCGAATCGAGCGGTGTCGAATCGTACTGTGGTCAATAGAGTGTCACCCGTTTTACTCTCTAGAATCGATTTTAGTTCGCTATTGAAAATTTCTACATTTATTTGTCAATTTAATTATTTATTTATACATGTATACACAATTTTTATTTATTTATACATGTATACACAATCTCAAAAATATGTCTATATATAATCGCACATTAATAAAATTTTGAAATAATTTGTTTTCAACATTTATTTTTATCATCTCTTATATAAGGAACTATCTAGTGCGTTATATTTTATTATAAAGGTATTTGTTTTACCACAGATGCTTTTTTTCTTTAAATATTTCTATGTTGCAGTGCAACATTAAAAATCATCAAGAATATTTATATTACATTTGTAATATCGCATATTATAGTGTTGCGAGATGCATGCTGCGTCGACACTGTTTGGTAGAATATGTCGGTTCTTTCGGTTGCGCGGCGTTTGTGTTACATATATATGTAATACATCACGCATACTTTTTACTTACGTAATCACAATGCGGAGTAGTCACGTACCTTGTACAGTGCGGAGCACCATATCGTGCGCCGTGAGGGGGAAGAAGTAATTTTCCTCCGGCCGCCTCCTACTATCACGCGCCAGCGGTCCGAGATTTAATCCATATATCGGCACGGTTATCAATGATACATACCGACGCGGTTACCAATAATACTGACAGGCATATGTTATCATAAAACTATTGTGAACAATGAAAAGAGTAACTCTGCATTGAAAGTGACTTCAATAATTTATATCAAATATTTATTTATTTAATTATTACGTGATATAATTTTACGTAATATAAGAAACTTACTTACGGTAAGTGTAAGAAAGAAAAATATACTTAAGTAAGAGAGTAGAAAACCATGACAATACATAAATGTCATAGTGATTATTAAAATATTTTTAANCATTATTTAAATATTAAGAATAAAAAATAAAACATTATACTAGATTTGTATAAGTAACGTTAAATTTTTTTTAAAACATCAAAAATAAAAACTAGTAAGGCAATATTTTACTAGTTATGTTTATATATAAATATATACATATATAGTTGTATATGTTTTTAAAAATTTAACAAAATAATGATACTAACAAATAATGTGTGTGTATAAAAAAATAAGAGGAATGACACAAATAATTATTTTATATGATCATAAAGCAGTTACGCTAGATTTTATTTTATAAGGTTGCGCTCAAAAAATCACTATGACATTTATCTATTGTCATGATTTTTTACTTTCTTTCTTCTTTTTTTACGTGGTGGAAATCTATTGCAGATACTTTGATCCTCGGGGGAGAAGATCAGGATTATGTGGGACTCCCCCCTTTTTCCCACAAGAAGAAGGGATATACCCACTAAAATCACCACAGTGTGACTAATCAGCCCGTCTGAGGGAGGGACCCGGAACCCCTGGTAAGGACTCTGCCGGGACCCTCCCTCGGGCTCTTGTAACTACTGAGAGGGGAGAATTTAATGCGTTCTCCCCTCTGTCATTCCCTGCTTTGACGGGACACACGCCGCTGCGTCGTCCCTACTCGAGACCGCGTGCAGGACAGGAGCTTCCACCCCAACCTGTCGCGGTCTCCGCGGCAGGATCTCCCCTGGGTGGACAGTTCCACCCAAGGGCTGCCGCGCTCCTACTCCACTTTAAAGTTTCCCTTTCTGGAGGGCGGCGGGCTACTCAGGGGACCCGTTTCCCCCACGAGTCCGCCGCCTTGACTCTCCTCACTATAGTGGGGGAGGGGAATTAATATCAATGAGGAGGAGGCCTTTGACCCCGAGGACGAGCGCGGGAAACAAGCGCCCTGTCGCCCGCTCGCGCCCGCCTCCGAGGCCTCCCTTGAGGGGGGGAGCTCGCTCACTCTCTCTTTCCGCAGTCTTCTTCTGTTCCATTACCGTGGAGCAGAAAGAGACTACTGCTCTTTACTCGCCTTTGTCCCTGGAAGCCAGCGCCCTCATTAGGCCCTCCGAGTACATCTATGCGAGGAAGACGAGGAGAGGTATCCCCGCCAGCACGCCCGCCGTCTCCGTGGCGACCGTGCAGAAGCCGCGTATCACGCGCAGGGCGACTACTCTTTGGAGCAAGCCAAAATTGCTCCGTGCGCCCGACCTCGCTGCGACTGCCGCCCACAGCGGTGACTCATACGGGGCCACCGCGTGCACCACGTTTACGAAGAGACGGCAGACTTTCTCCCGCGGGCCCCCGAGGTTCGGAAGCAAACGCGCCAGCGAGTTGGCGACCCTTCGAACTCTGGAGGCCAGGCGAGCGAAGTGCTCTTTAAAGCGCCATTTCGGGTCGAGGTATAGACCTAGGTACTTAAAACAAGTATCCACCTCGACCCGTGCTTCACTTACTCTGAGACTGAGTCTCCGCGGCGGACGCCCCCAGAGGCCATGAAACCACATGGCCTCCGTCTTNTGGACGGCCACTTTGAGACCCAGTCTCGTAATCCGGCGACACAGTTTGTGCCCACTTCTGCCAGGATTCTAGTCTTTCTCCAATCTGACCCAGAGGTCACTATGAGAGTGTCATTGGCGTACCAGATGACACCCAGGCCTCTGGGCAGGGCGGCCTGGATCACCGCGTTGTACCCGAGATTCTACAGCAGCGAGCCCAACACTGACCTCTGTGGAATCCCGCGGTACATCTCCTTCCTGTGCAATGATCCGTACCGGCCGGTATACTACTGTGATCAAAAAGTAAGGTNAATTTGTTTATAAAATGTAAATTCTTTATTTATTCATCCAAATCAATTTCATCCCCTTCAAAGTAATCTCCCCCAGATACAATGCACTTATGCCAACGCTTTTTCCAGTCCTCGAAACAGTCGGAATAGTCTTTTTT
>NW_018021131.1:26565-27811 GCF_002006095.1 Pseudomyrmex gracilis
GCAGACGAATAGCTTCACGCAAACGACGCATAACGTTCAAATAATATTCTTTGTTGACAGTTTGGCCCGGCGGAAGGAATTCATAGTGCACTACACCACGATAATCAAAGAAAACTGTCAANATAACCTTGATTTTCGATCGACTTTGCCGTGGTCTTTTCGGTCTTGCTTCACCTTTTGCACGATATTCGCTGGATTGGTCGATGGTTTCAGGGTCGTATGCGTAAATCCAAGTCTCCTCTCCAGTAATGATGCATTTCAAGTGGTCCTGATATTCAGACAGCAAAGTTTCACAAACATCAACGCGACGCTTTTTTTCTAAAAAATTGAGCGATTTTGGCACCAATCAAGACTTGACGCGTTTAAGACACAAAACATCCTTCAAAATAGTTTGGGCTGAGCCAAATAATATTCCAACACTATCAGCGAGGTCTCTGATTGTCAATCGACGATTTGCAAGCACCAAATCTTTGATTTTTTGGACGTGGCCCTCGTCGGTAGACGTTGATGGTCGTCCAGAGAGTGGTTCATCTTCAATGCGTTCTCGACCCGCTTTGAACTCGTTGTACCACTTATAAACGTTTTTTTGTGCCATAGTTTGATCACCAAAGGCCTTCCGCAACATTTTCAACGTGTCCGCACAAGAATATTCGTTCCGCAAACATAATTTGATGCAAGTTCTTTGCTCAACAAAATCACCCATTGTAAAAATCGAAAAATTTACTTTTGATTGTTTACAAAAACACGTGTAACTCGGAGGTAATTAAACCTTTTGACAAACAGACGCTTGGCAAATAGTATAGACAGTCCTACCAACCTAGGAAAAAAAAATTACCTGCCTTCCTAATGCCCGGGAGTTTTAAATGACAATTTCACCTTACTTTTTGATCACAGTAGTATCTTATCTTCCTGCCGCAGAAGTAGTTCCTTAGGACTCTACCCAAGTAGGGCGGGATGCCGTAGCGATTGAGCGCCCACCCTATGCTGTTCCAGGGGAAAGAATTAAAGGCGTTGGAGATATCCAAAGAAACTCCCAACGCCCGCCCCCCCCCGCCTGATTGACGCATCCGTGAGGGACTTTAAGCGAAAGATCGCTTCTACCGTCGATCGTCCCTCACAGAATCCAAACTGACAGTCGGCCAGGTCGGGACGGGTGACACTCTATTGACCACAGTACGATTCGACACCGCTCGATTCGACACAGATTTATTCGACACCAAATTATTCGACACCGTACGATTCGACA
>NW_018021131.1:28251-31276 GCF_002006095.1 Pseudomyrmex gracilis
AATCGTACGGTGTCGAATAATTTGGTGTCGAATAAATCTGTGTCGAATCGAGCGGTGTCGAATCGTACTGTGGTCAAACGGAACCCGCCCGGTCGGGACCTACCCGCGACAGGTGCTCGGTGAGGCGGTTTGCAATGATGCGCTCCAGGAGCTTCCCCGCCTTATTGAGCAGACATATCGGCCGATACGCGGACGGTGAGTCCGCCGGCCTGCCCCTTTTCTGGAGGAAGACCAGCCTGGCCCTTTTCCACTCTGGGGGGAACCATCCCGTCTTCAGACATTCGGTGAGGATTTGTCTGAGACGGGCTCTCAGGGACTCCTGTCTACAGGTAAAGCTCAAGATTTTTCCGGACACGCCGTCGGGACCAGACGCGGTGTTTTTGCGCGTCATCCGACGGACGACCCGGCGTAGCTCCTCCTCCGTAATCCCCATTTCGTTGGACCACTCTACCGGGTCCAACTCTGGCTCCTGTGAGGGCCAATCACTCCTCCCGTCAGAGAAGAGGGTGGAAATTACTCTCTCCATGAGCTGGGAGTCGAGACTTTTTTGATCGGACGTCCACGGCCGCAGCTTGTTTATTACAAGCCTGTATAAGCGCTCCCAAGAATTTGCGTCGAGAGTCTCGAGGAGCTCTGACCACGCCTTGGACTTTGCCTGAGTTATGGCAAATCTCCTCCTTCTCTAAGGAGGAAATTTTATCACGCTGGCCGATGATTTCTGCGCTCAGCCTAGTGTAGAGCGCGTCAAGGCGCTGGACCTCGCCCAAAGTGCTCAGCCGTCCCGCAACAATAGTTACGGCTTCCTCCAAACCGGTTGCCGCCTCTTTGAACCGGCGGACGAAGATGCCTTTGAGATGCTTTAACTTCGCCGCCAGTTGACGGACAGCCTCCGCCATCTTGGCGGCCTGCCCTACCACTTGGGAGGTTGGCATCTTTCTAGAAACCAGCACCGACGGCTGGGCTCTGCTCAGTCCCTCCGTCCGATCAAGGGAAGAGAACTGACTTGGGCCGGCCGATCTGGTGGTGACGCGGATGGCGTCCAGCTCTTCGGCGAGCTCGTTCTCGGCTCTGAGCTTCTGTTCCCGTTGGAGCTCCTCCACGTAACGGCGCTTGGCCTCAGCAAAGCCTACATATTCCCCCGTAGTGGGGAGTCTGCCCCTAGCTCGTCTCCTCTTTTCCTGAGAATTTGACCTCTTGAGGGATCCAAGAGGCTTGAAGGGTCGGGGTTTTGCATTCGCCTGCTGATGTTTGCGAGGCGGTGCACCACTCAGTGTATTTGAGACCACCTGTAGCTCTGAATCAGAGTCGGCGTCTCGCGGAAGAAAAGAATCAGCTGGCTCAGACGGGACGGCGCCGGGCTTGCCCCGGGAACTGCCTGGTTTGGCCCTAAAAATAGTGGAGGGGCCAGGTTGAGCCGCGGTGGGAGCAAAAAGATGTTGTTTTCCGCCCCCAGGATCCTCTTCATCCGTCTCTGAGTTATAAACTGTGCATCTATAACTCCTGGGGCGACCTCTGCTGCTGTGGTCACGCTGACCAAGGCAGGGAGAATCGGTCCTCTTGGATGCTAGCGCATCTAATGTCTTCGCAGGCGTGGTATTCTGCGCCGCCCCTGCAGGGCAAGCGGCGCAGAGCCCGTCATGGGATGACAACCCAAAGGTGGCCGAGACGATACCACCCAAGTGCCGGGATCTGAAGTTATAAACTTCCTGATCCGGTAAAATTTTTTCTTCCTTACTGGACATCTTTATCATTTTATAAAGTTGGTTTGATTTTGGTGTAGCCTTCACCTAGGCCGGCTGCCCACACAGAGCTGACGAGCCCGGCCTGCCCGGGTGTGCTCTTAGTCTGGCCGCTCTCCGTGGACCTGTCCGGCATGAGTGACCCTGCCAGGAACCGAAGTTCCCGCCGGCATAGCTCCACGAATCAACACGGCGCTCAAGCCCTTCCACTACGACAAGGTGGCACACCCCCGGAGGAGAAAAAGTAATACAGGCCTCATCTCCATCTATAGAGAGAGGCCTCTATCCCGATGTCTCCCCCTATTTTCTTACGCCGAGAGGAGACCTTAACATACACTACCTCAATCCCCGGAACACGTTTCCAGGGATATGGTAGGCGCACGCGTGCTGCATCACGGTAATTTATAGTGAAGCAATGCAGTGCTCTCACTCAGCGGACGCCTGTATTGATGGCCAGACCGCCCATGTCCTGTGCGTCACCCGACGTGTGCTTCCGACACTACCGTGCGCCTCCTGCGCTGTGTCCTTGGCACACGGCAAGACCTCCAGCCCCCGGCAAGATAAGAGATGGAGGGCCAGCAATACCGAGCGTCTCCGGTGGCTCCACCAATTGACGCGACCGGGGACCGGCAACAACACAGGGGTAAGCAAGCCCAAACCACCGATCAAGCCACGCTAGAAGTTCGGAAACATTTTGCCATGCTGCAAGATGTCTCCGGCCGTTTTCCAATTGTTTATACAGGGTGAGACGGATCCCTGTCGTGGTCACAATATCCTTCCAGACCGGTTTTTCCGGTTCTCGTGAATGACACCGTCTCATCCGAAGAAGGCAGCTGCGAATCAAAGGAGAACGAGAAATCCAATTGTTAATTGGAACTTTTTTAGTTTTTGCAGAACGCACTGACATTTTACTCTGATTGTGAGGTTGAGTGCGGAACTTAGCGTAATATTTAATATTTAAATTTTGAAATTTCTTCTGGTTAAGCTCAAAACGCTTTCTCAGCAAAAACAGAAACTTATTATAAAGTCTGTATGCTTTATTATGGAAAAAATTACGTAAAGAAACCGATTGCGTGGAAAAAAACCCAATATGAATGTTTACAGGTAACGTTTTACAAATATCTTTAAAACGTTTAACCGCTTAACTGGCAATGTATCATATATGCACAAACAAAAATCTGGCCAATTCTGCTTATGTATCATATATGCACAATTGGAATAACTTTCTTGATTTTCAAACGATTTGAATGAAACTTGGTATGTAATGGTTTTTGGGGTCGCTGAGT
>NW_018021131.1:34141-52018 GCF_002006095.1 Pseudomyrmex gracilis
AGATCAACAAAATAACCCCCGGAATCGATTCGGCGACTCAAAAAACCCTTGTATACCAAATCTTGTGGGATTCACTTAATTTTTCGATGGTGCCAGTTCGGGCATAAATAGTAAAAAAAGCCGTGCCAGTTAACCGGTTAAACACAGTGCTAACAATGTGCTTACGCCGTCGGTATAAGTCGTCGATTTCCAGGCGCAATAGTCTGTTCGCAAACAACATTGCGTGATGTCGATAAATGTCCTTTGATCTCATGCTATGATAGAAGTCTTTTCCTCTCGCAAGTAAACAAGCTAGGTGTTTAGGAAAAAGGCCGTGTTGTTTGCGTGAAAATAAGAAGTTCCGTTGTAGGTCACATTTAATAAGAATCTTGTTGCAGTCAATCCACCGTTTCAAAGACCTTGCAATTGATATACCGAAACAATCAGCAATGAAGGTAAAAAAAGGCATTCTAAAACGCGTTCTTCCGCCTGCGTTAATTGTAAAATAATAATAATACAGACTCTAAGTTTTGTAAAAAACGAATCAGAAGAATGAAGGGCCAATAAAAGTCTAAGTCACAGGTAGTAGTGTGTAGATAATTTATTCCGTATTCATAAAAGAAACGTTTCGACTCCAAATTGAGTCATCTTCAGACATAACATAAGCCTGAACAAAAATATAAAGAAAAAATTACAAAAAGAAAAATGAAAGGAGAAAAAAGGTGGTTGCCAGTTAAAGAGGCACACTCACTGATTCTCGACAAACACGCAACTTGCAATAAAAATCACGTCANAACAATAAAAAGAGTTAAAAGGAAAGACAAATGAGAATAAAAATAAAACTATTAATGTCAATAATTATGTCAGAAAGAATGTCAAGCACCAACTGAAAGCAAGTCACGGGTTGTCAAAAACAGTCGAGAATGACGAAAAGTGGGAGTGAACATAAAGGCACCTATCGCACGAACGGCAAATATCAAATCTTAGTAAATTTATCCACTAAAGGCGCATACACATTGTCAAGTAAGTCTGTATCACTTTGCAGATTCAAACTGGTATTCTGTTTTTTAATATGGAGCATTTCGAAAATTAAGCGTTTGGAATATGAGTGTTCATTGTCTAAAATCATTACATTATCCCAGTCAAAATCATGCGCAAGGTCGACACTATGGTCAGTAATAACCGATCTCTGAGAAGATGAGTATCGAATGTGGTTTCTATGTTCTGATATTCTAGAACAAAGTGATCTTTTTGTTTGGCCAACATAGGAACCCAAGCAACCAGCTGACGTTGTAATGACGTAAATATACGTAATTTTTGTCACTAATTGGTGATTATGACCTAAATCTGACGTTATTTTGAACGTCATAAGAATGACGTCAGTATATACGTCACACATATACGTCATATATGATGTAACTATTGGTCTTTGGAGTAACGTCAGTTGAAATAAGTGAGTAAGACGTCATAATGATGTTATTTAAATAACACGGTAGTTAAAAATTTGTTTTTGAGTATATATTTATGTATTATATGTAAGATCCCACATAACACGTAATATTACGAAAATATTACAGTAACATTGCAATATACTAGTAATATTAGATATTTTATAATACAACATTACAATATATAATATTATCAATATATTACATTTATATATAATATTAAAATAGGACGGTAATATTGTATTGTGTATCTTAAGTAGCTAGCTTATGAACGTTATAGAGATGTCATTTAATGTTATTTACTATTTAGCACGTTGCATACATCGCATTATATCTTATATATAATATCATACATATCTTTTGCTACGTTGTGGTAAAAACCTAACAACTTTTGCTTTAAACATAAACGCTTTGTTTTCAAAGTGTAGTATATCAACAAAGAACACTTTGTTTGTGTATAACATTTTTACTATATAATAATTATTATATAATAAAGTTGATACAAATAAATGGGTATATATTTTTATGTGTACATATTTTTCTATATTATTTGATATATATTAAAAATTGACTTTAATAATCAGTACATGNTAACAAAAACTTTGTTCTCGTTGTAAAAATGTATTTTAGATTATATTTAATAATACTACTAATAATAAGAGAAATAGTCTTATACATTGTTGCAGGCATTTTATTAAAAATATATTGCACTGCAATAGTTTTTATTTGTAACTTATATAAATTATTATTTTATTACAAATATTGGACTGCAATATTTTTAATAATTAAATAAATTATTTAATATTTAAATAATAATTTAAATAAATAATAAATGAAATGCGAAGAATAGCATAAGAATAAGCAGAGAAAAGAATTACATTTTATTAAGGAACAAGTGGTCTTGCGGACTGAGTGCAGGGGCTGCGAATATGGAGGTCTCAAGTTCAAATCTCATCATCACCTCAGGATTTTTTCCGGACATAATACCTTTCATCGAGTTAATCAGTTNATCGACAAACTGAATTAGGTCTCCAAAGATTCATTTGAGTGAAATCTTGAATTGATTTCCCTCTTACGATGTGCCATTAGTTTTTTTTACGTTAATCACGTTACGTCAGATTAATGACGTAAGTAAACGTCATTAACATTACGTCATTTTTGAAGACACAAACTCACGTCGTCATTACGTTAATATCACGTCATAAACTAACGTCGAACTGGTCAAAAACTGACTTTATATTAAAGTCATTATAACGTCAGCTGGTTGCCTGGGAAGCCGGGCAGTCTTTACATTTAATTTGATAAACAACATTCGACTTCAATTTATATGGCAGCGGATCTTTGTAAACTTTTATAAATTTCAACAAAGAATTAGAATTCACAAAAACCATGCTCATATCATTAGACTTAATGAACCTTGCAACATCCTCAGAGATCGGTCGCATAAATGGGAAGGTACAAAACTTCTTCGGTGCATTGCCCTCCAGAACGCGCTCCAAACGTTTCTTTATACCCAACGAACCATTAAAAAGATTCCTTAAACGCCGCTCCATCACTTCAAAAACCAACTTTAAATCATAGCCGTTTTTTAATAAAATATTAGTAACAAAATGAAGATTCTTTTCGTGGAACTTTGGATGCGATAGCAAAAACTCTCTGTCTACAAGACCACTGATAGTTCCAATTTTTTGGCACAATGGATGGTAAGAGTAAAAATTTAGATAACGGTCTGAAAATGTTGGTTTATGATACCAATCAGTAATTATGTGATTGTTGACAGTAACCAAAGAGACATCGAAAAAGTTTAAAGTGCCATGGACAGCGGTCTCAATTGTAAATTGCAGCCTATTTTGATAAGAGTTAAACACGTTAAGGATCTCTCTGTGGCAAGATTTGGGAATCGCCATCGCTATGTCGTCTACGTATCTTAGATAAAAAGGCGGGATGAAAGAAAGTCTAGAGAGAGAGTGCTCTTCAAGATCCTGCAAAGTGATATCAGCGGAGCCCCTCCCCCGCCAACATGTGTACTATAATATGTGATGCAAATAAATATTTTTCTGAAATGTACATGATATACGGTGTCGAAAAATCTGGTGTCGAATCGTACGGTGTCGAATAATTTCGTGTCGAATCGTACGGTGTCGAATAATCTGGTGTCGAATCGTACGGTGTCGAATAATTTCGTGTCGAATCGTACGGTGTCGAATAATTTCGTGTCGAATCGTACGGTGTCGAATAATTTCGTGTCGAATCGTACGGTGTTGAATAATTTGGTGTCAAATAAATCTGTGTCGAATCGAGCGGTGTCGAATCGTACTGTGGTCAATAGAGTATCACCCGATCTGAACAGATCGGAGGTGATCTAATATAATAGATCTGAGTAAATCAAGAGTAGATCTAATAATAAATAAAAATGGAAAGTTCCATAGATTTAGTTATATTTAAGTAGATCTACTTTATATTTATTTATATTTAATTTGGATCTAATTAGATCTATTTTTTCATTTTTTTATCTCGTTAAATTTAAGTTAGATCTAATCCATTTTTCTCGGGTGGGGATCGCTACCGACTACATTTGATGCGCTTGAGCCGTGCATTGAAAGAAAAACGGCCGGAATATTCTAAAAGACACGACAAAGTCATTTTGCTGCACGACAATGGTCGTCCGCACGTCGCAAAACCGATACAAACATACTTGGAAACACTTAAATGGGAAGTCGTACCCCATCCGCCGTATTTTCTAAATGTTGTTCATTCTGATTACCATTTTGTTTGTTTAATGGCTCATAGCCTGTCTGAGCAGAAGTTCACTTTTCATGAAGATTGTCAAAATTGGGTCGATTCGTGGATTGCATCTAAAGACGAAGCGTTCTTTCGACACAGTATTCGTTCCCTGCCCGAAATATGGACAAATGTAGTAGAAAGCGATGGGCAATACTTTAATGTATTTGTTGATTTTCATTTAAAATAAATAATTTTTTTTTATTACAAAAACGCTACAAATTAAGTCCACTTCCTAATACGTAGTATTAAATTTAAAGTACGTAGCATTTTGCATCTAAGTAATAGAAGCAAGGAGCTAAAAACCATTTTTCTATAAGTTCAATGGTTTCCGAAATATTCAAGTTGTTTATTTTTACTGTCTCGTAATTTGCAGAAGCTTAAAGTTACCTACATAATCAGTTTCAGAATATCTTTTTTGGTTTACGAGATACACGCAATTAGTGAAAACCGCTATGTCTTAAATGCAGAATATTAACATACGTACTATATGTATATTCATTGCTTTTAATTTCCGCGGATTCTAAGTGATGTCGGACGCTTCTCAAATATGAATTTAGCACAGGATACTATATCTATATACAAGACGAAATACCATAAGGGGGACTTTTTGCATCTTTTCGCACATATAAAAGTATATCTATATATTTATATAAGTATAGTATAAGAAGTTCCATGTATAACTTTAAAACCTCTCATATGCAATCCAGTAGTACAGGAATGATTGTAATTATAGCATTAACACCGAGTTTACCGTGCATAAAGCATTGTAAAGTGCGTATGTACTCAAGAAGTATCCCATCTCATTCGGGCGCCGCTCAGAGTCATGCGATGATCGTAAAGCGCTAATCCAGTAAGACAAAAAAAAGCCGAAACTTTTGTATTTTGCCAAGACGAGAATTCCAAAGTTATCGCGCTGTTGAGATTAAGCCAAAGCGAGGCGCTGCGACGTCGCCGACCAGTTATCTTATCTAAAAGCGGAAGCATAATCTATTTGTGTTCTGCCGAGGCAAGAGCATCTCCGTAATTTTATCTGTGCACCATTCCTAAGCCTTGAGCTTGTGAGAAAAGTTCTGTTCCCACTACAGCGGGACTTCTCTACTAGAACTACGCTCCTATTGGCGGGCGATAGTTACCACTCTTAGTCGAGGAGACCAGATCCCCACCGTGCGCGATTCTTATTGGCTATATCCGGCTCCCACTTTGGTTTACGGCGGCTGCGTCCCAACTCAGTATAAAATAAGCGTCCCGGAGCGTCACTTCATCACTTTTCAAATCAATTCACGTTAAATCCTTGTTTGTATGAGCTAGATAGCGTCTTTATAAGTCTTCTTCTGGTGAAGCGTTTATATAAGGAAGCGCTCTGGAATATAAGACTCGCACTTAAAATCACAACCAGTTTTTTCTAAGTCATTTACTCAACTTTGGTCTGAGTATTCTCATTTGTAAGAGATTTCTGCTTCCAAGTTATTCAGTTTTGCGTTAACCATAGGCCAATTCTTTTACTTAGGGTGGAGCGCTTGTGTAAGGAAGCAAACCTTCTGCTCCTATCAATGTAAATATCCAATCTCAAATCCTGGCATTGTGCAAATTCCTAATGCAATGTGTTTCTTAGAAGTCAAGGCCAAATAGAAGAGGCGTTAGAGCTGGTCGTACAATACAGACGAGTTGTATTGCGAGGACTGCGCGTATGTATTTCATTACTCAGAGCCATTTGTGGAAATTACTCTTCATCAACGATTAATTTTCGGTCGTCCATTCATTCGTTACATTGTACTCAGTGCGGTAATAATTTAGTCGAAATTTACACAATAGAGTTGTGTAGTTTGTGGAAAAAACGACACAGCTAGGTTATGAGCTGCAAGTTCGCGGAGCTTTCAAAGTGGTAACGGATCAGCTGTTGTGTGACGATTGCAACTACATTGTCAGACAGTACAAACCAGTTCAAACATTCCCAAGAAACATTAAAGTGCTCCCCGACCGTGGGGCTTCCCGAAACTGTCTCAACCTCTGTTAATTGTAGGACGTAACACAGGTAATATATTGGCTTGAAAATAAATATAACTGACGTGTGAATTTATTTTGTACTAACTTTTTTTTTATCGGAGAGCTTCACGCCTCTTCTCTACGTACACTGCAAACCGAGTATCTGACGCTGGAATTGTCGATAGATATATTACTTTAAATTTGTAGATTTTAAGTAGTTTCCACTTTGGTCTAATGATGACGCGATGATGCCGGATGTTTGTTGTACTCGTTGTTATGCACGTTGGCTCCTACGGAATGTCTTTCTGTGTTCGTCAACCGGGCGTTATGTCTGTCCAATACTGACAGGTCAAACTGACCGCTGCGACCATAGGTTCGCAGTAGGTTACGCAAATGAGAATTCCTGCCTCCACGACGCTTGTGACGTCTTCTTAGATGAGCAAAAGTCAAGGGGTATGTTACGTTCTAGAGACAAAATTAAGCGTGCAATCGTGATGCACCTCTCTTAATTTTGTATTCTGGGAAGAACACAACAAGCATACACTCGAGATGTACCTTTCTTGTCGTTAGAACAGGATAAAGATGACAAGCGTGCAATCGTGATGCACCTCTCTAGTCTTAAAGTAAAAAGGACCAAACAAGCGTGCAATCGTAATGCATCTTTCTTGTTGAGAATGAGGAGATTGAAGCCAGGAACTACAATAATGAAATAAAGGAAAATTTATATATGCGTATACTTATAAATGTATGTATAGTAAAGTTACACGCCCATTCTTGAACTAAAAAAGGTAAAATATACTTAAAGTTTCTTAACACGCTAAGTTGTAAACCTCGCGTTCTCTTACGAAAAAATTTTAAGTCCAGGTCCTCGATTACACGGAAATTTCTAAGTTCAAACAGAGTGATCTTTACTACCTAAAGTTCTGAATCTGAATGCGCTTCTGCTGGTCGCTTTAGCCGTTTTTATACTCTTGAAGAAATGCTGACGCTGCACTGTCCCACAGGTCCGTCGCTCAATGGTTAACGGTTTCGCGTTTGCTCGGTTTCCGCGGTCGCACGGCGTGCCTTATCTCTGCCGCAACCGTTCGTTTGTTCAGAACAGCGCCCTTAGCTTTTATATGCACGTTTCGCCGTTAGAATATTAAAAGAATATTTAAAAAACATTATTGCCGTATTACACACATTATCAAACCTCTCACAATACATAGATCCTACGTTATGCTTCGCATACAAGAACGGTTGTACAGCATTGTGATAATGCTAAATACTAATAATAACGCATGCAATGTATTAATCTTTTAACTAATGTGCTACAACACACGATTTTTAACAAATATATTGCTTGTGATAATGGAACTTTTACCAAATACCAATGACGGTATGTTACCGACCATGGTATTTTGCTGTCGTTGATACATTACCGATAATGGTAATCTACTGGCCATGGTAAATTACTGACTATGGTATTGTTATACAATAGATTGTTGGTAAAGTATCGACCACAGATAACCTAACCTTGTCAACCAACCCCTAGGAGAAGCATGATGTAGTCTAGGATCAGAAGCACCAAACAACGGACCAACTGTTGGCCATCCTGGACGGGCAAACACAACAGGAACTAACATCAACGGCCCTGGAGGAGTCAGGAATCACTAAAAATCTGAGATCTGGAACGTCGTATTATTTATTATTTTAACCTCGTTATTAATATTGGCAATGTTGTAACTAAAAAACATGAGTGAGTTTTATTTTAAGAAAAAGTGCAATAACAAAGGCGGCTCAGTATCCGCACGCGTAATAATTTTATAAAGTTTACTTTTATTGTGTTTAGCAAAACATTTTGGTTAGTGATTAGAAGACCACAAAAAGTTGTTAGACTAATTACTGTTAGTTATTAAGTTTAAAGCTTTCTTTTAGTAAAACCGTCGTAAGTTTATAAGTTAAATTTTTTTTAGTTGTGAGACAGGGGCAAGGCTAAAACCACTCCAAACACACATTCAGCTACTCACATATAGACTCTCACATTTTAACACATGACTTTATAGTATACGTACATTCAACCACAGCCATAATGACGCACAAGTGTCCCATTCAACACACATAAGTGCAGTATTCGTACAAAAACACATACATTAAAACTAACATGGAAATTATACTCAGACACACACAAACACACGCAACTAAGGATACTTTCAAACGCCATTCACGTCACAGACACCCGTGTACCACACACACATAATTAAATACTTTATCACACAAGTGTTACGTCCTGGCCCAAGGTTACGGTCGGGCTATGGTGGAGTAACAGAGAGCTGTCGTTTCTCTGTCTATCTCCTCACAGCAGGTTGGCGATCCCGCTGCAACAGAGTCAAGCGAGTTTGCTTATGTTCGTAGACAGGTCAACGGCGTACGCCGATCTTAATCTGTCTAGCAAACACTCACTCGTTGGTCTCTTTTCAAGTCTGGAGAACTAACTCCACGAACTACGGACGAGACCGTGCGATCAATTGAGGATGTGGAATAATGAGAGGTCGTCTTAATTAAACGGAGAAATTATGATACATATGATATTAATTTATTCATGTAATGGGGTTACAATTACAATTTTGAGATGTGTATTCGTGTGGATAAATGTGGTATCGCGGATTTTACATTTAAACGGAGGGTCATCGCTCGGAGGCTAGAGAAGGGGAATATATATAAATATGTGTATATGCGTGACGCGAAGTGTGTGTGAGGGGCCTCCGGCGGGGTTTTACAGGTGTAACTGTGTCGGTAGCATGTTTAAGACGCCGATTCGTGGGATAGGAAATATTCAAGGTCTATTTCTATTATTTCCTGGATTTTAGCGGAACTTGGAAGAAACATTGTATAAAAATGGTGGACGGGAAATAAGCGGATATCATCTATATAGGGAAATTTAACTGGGAGGAGTTTTCTAGCTGGAGTGGTGGTTATCACCCGGAAGATTTCGGAAGGATCTGTAGTCAGAGGGTCGATTATAAAGGGGATTCTTTCCGGATTTTTTATAGGTGGATGCTAATCGGAGAAAGTGTTGAAATCTAGGATCGAATGGAGGGGTGGTGGATCGTGTCGAGTCGGGGGATTCATCATTTACGGGTTCGTCTCTGGATGCAGATGGTTCGGGGGAAGGAGAGCGAGGGGGAGGTGGAGAAGTCGGGGCGGATTGCAGATCCGCGGGATTTTCTGCGGGAGGATCAGGGGTTACAGGTAAATAAGAGGGAGTTTCACACAAATCGTCGTGTGTATGTGTATTTGTGTGTGCGTGTTCCAAAGGTGTTGTGAGTGCGCGTGCAATTGATTTATATGTATATCGGTGGGGTTTTCTATCCTATTGTCGCTGCCGGAATCGTCTCCTACTGTCGGAGGGAAGGTGGCGTCAAAAGGCCTGGTAGGCTCCGCTTCGTTTTGCGCGAGCGCTGCCGCTCGTCGCAATTTTTGACTTTGCCGGTGCCGGCGGTTGGAATGCGAACGGCGGGGTTCCACTTAAACGAAAGGTTCTCTAAGCGAGTTATTATTTATTGTAAAATGTGAACGAAATTAACATTCGGAACTGATTTCTCATTCTGCTGACATCAGAACTTGATCAAAGAAAAGTTGTCAAAAAAAGGAAAAGGGAAAAAAGGTTAACTCTCTCTCTCTGCCGGTTGCTATTCACGATTACAGTCGCGAACTGCCCTTCCGGCGAGTGTGGTCAAATGAGAAATTGACTCCTCGGCCGGTTGCTATTCACGACTAGAGTCGCGAACTGCCCTCCCGGCGAGGGTGGTCGAACGAGGAATTGACTCCTCGGCCGGTTGTTATTCACGACTTGAGTCGCGAACTGCTCTCCCGGCGAGGGTGGTCAAATGGGGAATTGACTCCTCGGCCGGTTGCTATTCACGACTTGGGTCGCGAACTGCCCTTCCGGCAAGGGTGGTCAAGTGAGGAATTGACTCCTCGGCCGGTTGCTATTCACGACTTGAGTCGCGAACTGCCCTCCCGGCGAGGGTGGTCAACTGACTCCTTGGCCGTTTGCTATTCACGACTAGAGTCGCGAACTGCCCTTCCGGCGAGGGTGGTCAAGTGAGGAACTGACTCCTCGGCCGGTTGCTATTCACAAGTAGAGTCGCGAACTGCTCTCCCGGCAAGGGTGGACAAGTGAGGAACTGACTCCTCGGCCGGTTGCTATTCACGACTAGGGTCGCGAACTGCCCTTCCGGCGAGGGTGGTCAAATGAGGAATTGATTGTAGAGAAGCAAAAGAGTATATTCTTGCGATGCTTTTAGGCGGTTATGCGTCACTGGTAGGTTCCGAGTATTATCCTTGAGTTAGATTTTTAACTAGTGGAACTCCCGATTAAAATTTGTGGGTGGACTTACTACGTGCTGCTACTGGTGGTGCGATTTCCTTTCTCTTCGGCCCGTGCGGCTGGCTAGGTAGTTCGGAACCTGGTGCGGCTTCGGTGTTCGGTGGATTCTCGACGCACTATTCGCACTTGCACTTGTAACTTATGCTTGTTTTGCTTACTGAAATCGGATTTTTTCAGACACGCGGCGCGGTTCTTTCTGAGTTTCCGATTCCGAGAGCCCTGGCTTATATACCGTTTTGAGTAAGCGAGGACTCTTCCAATCGGGAACTCAGTTGAGCTTTGCTGGTTTCTATTTGTTATTTAGTCGGTCGGGCGACTTGCGAGATCGCCAATCGGCGACGATCTCTCGCTTCGGTCGCCTCGTCCAATTTTTCGGGGAAGGAAAAAGGGAGAGTGTTGTCTTTTGCGATCACGCCGCATAGACCCCTTGTTGTTTGTTTGTAATAAAAATGCCGGAGTTTCTATTTGCGCCGGTCGCTTTAATTTTTATGACCGGCATTTTCATGACCCGGAGATATCCGAATTTGTTTGGAAAGCTGCTCGAATAGTTATCTAAATTTTTGTGTTATTGCTAGGCGCAGTTTATCTTTCCGGGCGCCGATATAATTTTCGTTTGTTCTCCTATCGTCTGGAGTTTTAAGTTTCCAAACGATAGGAGACCCGTTTGAATTATTTATTATTATTGACCAAAAAAAAGGTTTGCTATGCACTGGCGCGTTGCGTCGCAGGAAAAAACGGGACCGTGGAGTCTCCAGGATATAACACTTTCCGCGTTAGACAAATGTTGGGGGTATCCAACATTTGCAAAAAAAAGGGTGTCCCCTTTTTGCGACGCCGTGAAATCTGGGGCCTCTGCAGGTGGTTGTGTCTCTCTCTCTTTCCTTGAAAAGGATGAAGAATAAGTCTGCTCTTACTTAGCCGTTTCTTTTCCTCGTCCTTTTGTGTGGGTGTACGTGTATATACGTGTGTATTTTATGTTTTTTTTCTTGTTGTCGAAGTGTGCCGTGATACGTATGCATGCTTTTCGCTGTTTTTTTTCACTCGGTATGGTGACCGTTATTACTATAAATTAGTCTAGGTTGTTTTGTGTATTAGAAACGTTCTATTCGTTATTAGTTAATATTAATTAAAGGAATGGTAGGTATTATCCTGATCGTAGACTTAGCATCGTTGGCGCTGGCGTAGGTGGTCGATTCTCCTTGGTTTTGGGCGGTGCTGGACACGGCCATTCCTCACCTCAGGTTGAGTAGGTCCTTGTCGGCTGTCTTATATCGTGTCATGCATCCATGACATTGGCTTGCTGAGCGGATTTTGACTATTGTCAATCCACATGCCGTGCATTTCCGTTGACAGTAAACGGAATCTTTGTGTACCAAATTATGAGGCGGCAGAATTATATATTCCTTCCAGTCCTCTTCGGTAGAGCTAAGGTAACACTTTTGGCATATCTTGTGATTATCGATATAGCGCTGAAAGATTGGTCCTGCTGCAGGAATGACACACCGGAGTTTCCTGCGGTAGTTACTCCTCGGGTAACAGATCTCTGGCATTTCTCTGCTGGTGGCTGAAGGTCGAAAGTGCTGTGCCTTTGCCATTTGGATGCTGTAATCGACGGTCAAATAATTCACAAAATCAGGCTTAACTTTAGAATCGGATCCGGTTAGTTTCTAATACACAGGGACTTAGTTTCATGGCGCAACTCGCGGAACAAATTTCGTCGAGTGCAATAAACCTTTGTCAGGAATAGTTGTTTTTGTTATATAAAGATTTATTATCGTTATATATATTTATATATATGAAAAAAAAACGCATTCGTGTGTATGTTCTTACGGTTACTGGATACTTACAGTCTATGTATGACACAAACGAACAAAAGAATGTATATTATTAAACAAAGTAGTCAAATCTAACTTAAGAGTTAAGTATAAGAGATGAAATTAAGATTTAAGTATAAAAGAAGGAATAAGACGTAACCTAGTAAGTAGTATAATTGAACTAAAGCTAAATATAAAAGAAAAATAATATGTAATTTATATATATATATATATAGTGAGTAGTATAAATGAGACTAAAAGCTAAGTATAAAAGAGAACATTTTTGTGGTCTTGTTTGTTTTTCTTTTTTTTCTTTTTTTCTTTTAACTTAATGCTAACAAAAAAGTGAATATATCATAACTTAAATCCTAATGTATTGGAATTTCGCAAAAAAAATTTTCCTTTTTTTTCAACCCGCTCTTGCGCGATGTGGTTGTTTTTTAGAGAGAAGGTAGGGCGCTGCCCCTCACGTCAGTCACCTTCCTGGCGTACCCGAAGTCTATAAGAAGGGTCTGTATATCCATGTTTTTCCCTTCATTTTCCATCCTTATTCGTAAGGAGACGAATGCCGCTTCATCGTAGGCAGTCCCCTTGATCATTATCCACCCCGTCTTGCCCTCGCATGCCAGCTTCATTAGCTGGTTACTTTTCTGCGGCCACACAGGCGCCAGATNGCTTGGCACGGTGTAAGCCAAGGAGCAGGGAATTGCCTGCCATGGCANGTCACGGAATCTGCTCTCGAGGGTATATAGGTGGTGGACTTTGCGGAACATATTCGTCCCGTAATCGCGTAATGCGATTATGACGGAACCGTTGTCGAGTATTTTGGTGACTAGCCCGCGCTGCCATGTTCCGTCGTCNAGTTTTATGGCGTAGGCTTCGTCGACTTTTATCCGGTTTGCCCAGCAGATAAGGAAATTCCCGCGCCGACGCATAAGCGCTTGAGGTCCCTTCATCATCTCTTCGAACTCTTCTTTTGAGTTTTCAAGATGCACCCAGAAGTAGGAGGGTGAAGCAACGTGGTGCACCCTTATGGCGAGAGGCGTGCACGTCAGGTGGCTGGTATCGATGACGGGAATCTCCATTTCCCTCTATGAGGTGGTGAGAAAGCGAAAAAGAATATATATTTTTACGGCGTATATATGTGTTAGCTTACTCATTATTGTTTATTTATTTATTTATTTTTTCGTTTGGTTATGGATTTTATTGAAGGTTGTGGGGTTTAAGGCTTGTCTGTTCGGTATTATTATTATTATTATTAAAATTAAATTGAGAGTTCAGGTTGTTTTTCTTTTAATCGCGTTCATTGATTTTAAAAGAATATGCTGACTCATGCGCCAAGAGGTTAGTTCTTACATGAGGCTGGGGTGTCTCATCTTGAGATTCAGGTTTTTGGCGGTTTATTGCTTTTGTTGACCCTGATTCATTGCCTGGGTCGTTGGTTTCTCTGTTTCTGTGAGGTTTTCTAGTGCCGAGATGTAATAGTAGTTGTGTGAGTGAGTCCTACACGGCTCCGATTAACTGTACTGACCAGCCGTACACGGTATGTAATACGTATCCGTGAACGACGGTGTCTATGAGTAATTTTATGAGTCTGGCGATTAAATAGACTCCAATTACTCCGGCACTNAAATTTCCAAACAGTAAAAACTTGTTCCATATCTTTTCCCATGTGGAAACGGCTATTTTTTCTATATAGGCTTCGTCAATGAAATTTGTGAATGATCCTTCAGTCATGGTTGCTGGTTTGCTCATTATTCCTCTAGCGACAGTGTTTAGCACAGCAGGCCGCTCAGCGGGAAACATTATATGGTCTCTGAGTTCGGCTAGGTCGTTTTCCGTGTAAATTCCACTCGTTGCAAGCGCTCCTGGGCTGACGTACTTCCAGGTCGGTCTTGTCATGGGTTTTATTACGGTCGGAGGTAATAAATCGAACGGTTTTGGCGTGAGTTTGTACCATGCGTCTCCTAATAAATACATTGATGGAGCAAACGAATTGCAATTAATTTGCGTTCCTTCCCGTAGTAGCACATGTGTTTGTGGAGTGAGATAATATGTTTTGTTTTCTCGTAATACGGGTAGCTGGTTATAGCATTCGTCGGTTCGAGCGATACGAACTTTGACAGGTACGCACTTCACTATGTGTATTACTTCTCCGGCTAATAAAGCCGTATATCCGGGTCCCTTCATTAAGTGATAGGCGAAGATGTCCGGTGATTGCGTTGCAATTGCTAACGCGTTTTGAAGCATCTTATATTCGAGATTGCATTGTTGATATAAAATGCTTCTATACAATTTATTGATTTGCGTTCGCAGGTGCCTTTCTACGTACACAAATTTGGAATTCATGTACGCAAAAATGTCCAGATTAGCTACTTGCGTCCGCTTTTTGAATACGTTGTTTCCTTCCGAGGTTTCGAAAATTATCAATTTCGGATGTTCGGTTCTGGTCAATGTATATCCGCAAGTGACGTAGTTCCCTCTGCTGGCAAGTGCGAAGAGGGTATCCTGAGTGGTGAGCGAATATACCTTTTGACCTCCTGCGTTTCCGGAGTCGATTATTTTATTGGCATATTCCTCGTACAATACGCCGTATGACGATAATTTACATAGATCGGTGGGTATGGGTTCCCAGTAGGTGTCTCCTCCTTCAATATCCGTGCAATGAGTCGTGCTTAATTCGCAACTCACGCCGGATCGCAGGTGTACGCGATTCGTGTTTATACGTACGTCGGCTTTGTAGTTTTGTAAAATAATTTTTAAAGTTCCAAGCACTACTACGTTCCTCCATGTTCCGTAAGGATCCAAATATCTTCCCCCGGAACACGTTCCGTCGTTGTTTACGCTACCGGCGATGGTTACGGGACGCGATGCCGTTGAATTTGATTTTAAACCGGCGATATGTATGTTAGCTATTTCGTAGGTCCCGTAGGTACGCATCCGTCGACAAGCGTCGCGTGAAACTTCCTAAATGTACAAATATTTTCCGTTATAAACGTCCATTGTGTGAGAAAACATACCGCACTTCCTAATTGTTCGATCAATTTTTACTTTGCACTGCAAGACCTTGACGGAATCGAAATCACCTATCTGGAGTAATTGAACGTAAACTTTAGTTGCGTTTACGCTCGGTAGCAGTATATCACATTCTTCAATGCTGATAAGCGACATCGTCGTAAAGTTTGCCGACGGAGATCCACAATTGTAGCCTATTATTGCTTGAACATTATACAGTGATATTATTAAAATTGTGATGGTAAATATGCCTTTGACCTGGTTCTCCATCTGAAATTCAAGTCAAGTTACCGATCCAGGTATTATGTGAGATTTTCTTAATCTATTTGGATGTACTATTCGGCTATTCTTCTTAATTCTTATTCTTATNTTATTTCTATTTAATACTTCTAAGACCTCGTGCGGTCCGGTGTATTGGTCTCCAAACTTGCCAGGTTTGGGCCCTTTTAATAAAACCACTCGATCTACCGGCCGGAAAGTTTGTGGGTTGATTTTCCGGTCGTAATGTGCCTTAGATTTAGTCTTAGCTTCTATCACGTTTTCTCGTGCATTCCTTTGTATATTATGTAGCTGAGTAACTAAGCTTATCAAATACTCATCGTAGCTTGCCAGTTTGTCACCAGGAGCTAAGGGTTCGCTGGAGGGTACTCGCGCTATTTTACCGAAAACCAACTCGTACGGTGTATGTCTCGTGGCCTCGTGTACGCTCGTATTGTAATTAAACATCGCGAGTCTTATCNATCTATCCCATTGTTTTTGCGCGTTCGCGTATTGTTTCAAATATTCGCCTTACGCGTGGTGAGATCGCTCTAGAGAGCCGTTTGATTGCGGGTGAAAGGCGGTTGTGTGGAACTTACGAATTCTAAATATTTTCGCTACCTTTTTCATTAAATCGCTAATAAAATTCCTGCCTTGATCGGTTAATATGGCTTTTGGCGCTCCTAATACGCAAATAAATCTGTCGACGAAAGCTTCAGCTATTGTTTCTGATGTTTGATTAGGCAAAGGTATCCCCATGCAAAATTTAGTTAATTGATCTTGTAACGTTAATACATATTCGTTTCCTTTGTCGGTTATAGGTAAAGGCCCTACAATATCCATCGCGACTTTATCGAACGATGAACCCGGAGTGTCTGTTATTATCATGGGTTGTTTAGTTTTTACTGTTACTAATTTCTTTAGTAGGCATTGTAAACATTGTTGTATGTACCGCTGTACGTCTATTTTTAAGTTTTCCCAACAGTAGTTATGTTTTAATCTATTATACGTTTTGTTTACTCCGCGATGGCCTCCCGTGGGTAAACAATGGACTTCACCTATTATTGTGGGCCGAAGATCTGTAGGCGGGTATTTAAGAGTTCCATTACAAATTATTACTTTTGTTGATGCATTTAAGAAGGTTAGTTGTAAATGAGGATTTATGTCTGTCCACGAAACGTTATTAATGTATTCTGTTTTCGCGAAGCTAAGTGTTTCTAGGTCTGATTTCTCAGTTACGTCTCGCAAGTTTTTTATAGCTGTGGATATGTGGGTTAAAGTTATAGTGGGCCCTTCTCTTTGTCCTTCGCTAACAGGTAGAACTAAGTGATATCGGCTTCTGTATTTTATGGCTTTTGTTACTCCTAAGGTGAGCGTGCCTAACTTGGGTAACTCGTTTCGCTCGAATAATTTTTGCGATTCATTGTCGAGTGGGTTCCCGTTAGTGTCTACAAAATATGCGACATTAGCTTTTCGTAAAATTAATAATTCGCGGGATTCAATTATGTTATTATTTATTAATTTGTTTTCTATAATGACTGGTTTATTTTTATCTTTCGCGAGTCCGGGTTTATTGTCTCTTGAATCTCTGCTCTCTTCCTTCTCTTTTTCGCTACTTTCCTCGTCGTCTTCCGTATCGCTCCCTTCTTCTTCTTCCTTGTCCCTACGCGTTTCTCTTTTGTCTGGTGGGTCGTTTTTTTCGCTGGACCTCTTGCTGTCCTGTTTTATTTGTTTCGCAGCCTGGCTACGCGTTAGTACTTTGTTGACAGCGGGTGGCGCATGGATTTGCGCTTCCTCGACTATTATCTGTTTGTCTGGTTTGTTTAATTCTTTTTGCGTGAACGGAATGGAATCGGGAGGTTTGTTTAATTTGTAGCTCTGTGGTATGAATTCTTCGGCGTTATCTTCGATGTCAGAGTAACGCAGTTCGACTTCTTCATCTTCCGATTCGTCCTCGTCACTCTCCTCTAGCCATCGTGAAATTTGATCTGCATCTTTTGGTTTGTAAGGATTTAATAATTTGTTATTTTTAATAGGCTGACATTTTGTTTCTTTGATATTTACGGGATTTCGCGACAAAGCATCGGCATTCACGTTGGTTTTGCCGGCTTTGTACACAACTTCGTAGTCATATTCGGGCGGGTTCCGTTTGACCACAGTACGATTCGACACCGCTCGATTCGACACAGATTTATTCGACACCAAATTATTCGACACCGTACGA
>NW_018021131.1:52708-56392 GCF_002006095.1 Pseudomyrmex gracilis
TAATTTTAATCGCCATCGTAAAATTCGCATGTTAGCGTCTTGAGCGTTTTTAAACCACATTAAAGGTTTGTGATCTGTGACTAATGTAAATTTTCGTCCATACAAGTAAGGTCTGAAATGCTTGACGCAGTAAACTATTGCTAATGCTTCTTTTTCGTAAATGTCGTATTTTAATTCATTATCTGTTAGAGTTCGCGATGCATAAGCGATCGGTCTGTCTTTATTTATTTCGCCTTGCGATAGTATTCCGCCTATAGATATTCCGGAAGCGTCTGTGGTTAAAATGAAGGGTTTAGAAAAGTCAGGGTACTGAAACACTGGTTCTTCGCACAGTTTTTGTTTTAAAATTTCGAAGGATTGATCTTGTGTTTCTTTCCATTCAAAGCGAGTATCGTTTTTTAATAAGTTAGTTAAAGGCTTTGCTAATTTAGAAAAATTTGGTATGAATCGTTTGTGGTATCCGGCTAATCCAAGAAATTGTTTAATGTTTCTCGGATTTTTGGGTTGAGGGAAATGTTTAACCGCTTCTAATTTTTTCGGATCGGGCCTGACTCCATCTTTGCTGATTATGTGGCCTAAATAATTTACTTTGGTTTTTAAGAACTCGCATTTATCCGGTTGTAATTTTAAGTTAGCCTGGCGTAGTCGGTTTATTAAAGCGTTGTAGTTTCTTTTGTGTTCTTCTAGAGTGGCTGCGTATATTACAATGTCGTCCATGTAAACAAACAGCTCTTGTCCTTGTTATCCCGACAAGACTATATCCATTACTCGCTGGAATGTTGCAAGAGCATTTTTAAGCCCGAACGGCATTCTTTCGAATTCATAATGCCCAAACGGAGTCGTAAAAGCAGTTTTATGGCTGTCGGCGGGATCCATCTTTATCTGATGGAAGCCCGATGCTAAATCTACTACAGAGAAATATCTAGCTCTCCCCAGGTGATCGAGAATATCAACAATATTAGGCAGTGGATACGCGTTGCCTATTGTTTTTTCGTTTAATGCTCTGAAATGTAACACCATTCTCCATTGTTTGTTTCCCTTAGAATCTTCTTTCTTAGGCACTATCCATATGGATGTGTTATACGGCGACTGCGATGGTTTGATAATTCCACCATTTAGCAATTCTTCTACTTGGCGAGTAATTTCCTCTTTATGGAACTGAGGAAATCTGTATTGACGAGTGTTTATTGGTTGCTCATCTACGGTCTTTATGCTATGTTGCAAAACGTGTGTTGCTGTTAGTTGCTCTCCAAAAATATGAAATCTATCCTGGCTGTTTTTTATTAGTTTGTTTACGTTTTCTTTCTCTTGTTCGTTTAAATGATCGACCCGCAATAAATCAATAATTGACGACAATCTTTTCTCCTCAGGTGAGATTTTGTCATCTTTAGTTACTACTAAACAATTTTTGTCGGAAACAAATGCCTCAAGAGGGTCTTCTATTATTTCCGTCTTTCGAGTCGATTTTCTTTTTCTCATAAATTTGTCGATCATTTCCTGAGATTTACTATGCAATGCTTCTGTTATTTTTGAGGACGGTTTCTTTTTAATTAAATATTTTTGAGATTTGAGAGAGAGTTTCGGAACTACTAGGTTTGTTTTTCTTAATCTTTTTAAAAGTTCTTCAGCAGTGACGTATTTTAATTCTTGTTTATCTTTTTCGTTTACTTTTTCTTTATTATTTATCCCGACCCTTCGAAATTTAATTTTTTTTAGGGAGGCAATACTTCCCCCTTTTAAATTTTTATTCAAGGAGGTCGACTTGCGTAGTGAGGTTTGGTAATTTCCCTCCTCGCAATCGACGGATTCAAAGGAATTTGAAGGAGCCTGGAAACTCCCCTCTTTGTGGGTTACGTGATTATTAATTACAGGTGAGGTTTGGTTACTTCCCCCACCAAGGATTTTAGAATAGGAGGTTTGGTAATTTTCCTCCTCACAACTTGGAAATTCACTGCTGATCCCTTTAGACTCACAAATTTTATTTTTGTGTTCTTTATTTTCGTTCTCTCTTTCATTTTGCTTTGCGTTTTCGGGCATTTCCTCGTTTCGTATGTTTCTTTCACTATGTTGGTTTATGTTCTCAATGTTTTTGTTTTTATTTAAGATTTTGTGGTCGACCGTATTTTTAGGCATGAATGGGAAAGGTTCGTTCAGCCTGTCCTCGCCTATGCAGGAGGTCGTTTTTTGTACCTCCAGTAATTCACTCAGAGGTTTAAGGTACAGCGTCGGCACTCGCACCTCGATTTCGTCGTCTAGCGTGCTTATGACATTTAAATAAGCCCTTCCTGATACATTTTCTACTATAGTGTCCCCGAGATAAATTCCATGTGTTAGTTTTACTCTCGGTATATATCCGATTTTTACTTCGGGATTTCCGATTCTAACGTAAAATAGCGATTCCGATCTTGGCGCTATGACAACGGTTTCCGGCGAAAAGAATGGTATTTTAATTTCGCCTACATCTAAATGTCCTTGCGCGTAATCTATCTTTGTGAGATTTCGGTTAAAAAAGTCGCTTCCTAAGATTCCGGATTGCGATATAGGAAAATCGTCGGAAACGATATGGAAGGTTACAGGTATATCGAATAAATTTAATGTGATTTCACCATATGTGTACACGGAGTAGCTATTTATTCCGCTCAATTTTAAAATGCTTGATCTATTAATTTTTATATTGTCAAGAACAAAATTTTCTTTAATGACATTGGGTCCGGAACCGGTGTCTAATAATAACGTTGTGTGCGGGATAGAATCGGCTAGTTTAACCCGAACGGTAGGCAGACGACCATGCCTATCAAGATTTATAATTACCGGGTGTATATCCGGTTCTTTGTTCACGTGGATGTTAGACTGGTCGGCGTCGCTGGGTGTGAACCTCGTTCGGTCCCCTGTGACACACCCGGCTTCTAGGGGCCGTTGAAGTTTCCCGGATTATTTCTGCGGTTATTACTTGCGATTCGCAACTCGCAGTTCTGAAAAAAATGCCCCAGTTCTTTGCAATATCGATAAAAGGAACCGCTGTTTGACTGCAGCTGTTTTGCGCGGCATTCCTTCGCGATGTGACCGTTTTTATCGCAAATTTGACAAACTAATCTTGATTGCCGTAAAGTATCGCGTTGTTCATTCTGTTTCCGCCAGCAATTAGTCGCGGAGTGTCCGGCCTTGTCACACTACTGGCAAACTACAGATGGTTTATTACCTGCAAGTTTATTACCTGCCCGACATTCTTTCGCGCTAAGGCCGGTTTTCGATTATAATTGACAAGCGACGCGATTTTCTTGAACTACGTTTACGTCTCGTCGCGCGCGCAGTTCGCGGAGGTAACATTTATCGGCACTATGCCCGCATTTTTTGCAAATATGGCATATCAAAATCTCGGGCCCTAAATCGGCGTGTTTTGAGTTGGTATTTTGAGAAAACAGCCCGAGTTTTCGGCAGTTCCCTGCTGTGTGACCTTCTTTGTAACAAATCTGGCAAGTTTTTCGTTCTGTGGCTTGCGCGTTGTTAGCACTTTGGGTTGTGCGGTTTCCTTGACGTATCTCGTTTATGGCACGGAGCTCTCTTTCTATGCGGAGGGCATCGGCTACTGTCCCGTCCACATCTAAGGTACGAGAGATCCTTTGCTCGATCTCTGGTTTTAATCCGCGTATAAAGCATTTACACATATCTCTTTCTAGCTCCGCT
>NW_018021131.1:56662-57958 GCF_002006095.1 Pseudomyrmex gracilis
GTTTTAAGAATTTAGTTAATTGAGCGATTGTATCGAAGTCATGACCTTGAATGGTGCGTCGCGCTTCGCCTACTACGCGTGTTCTTATGACTTTTGTAAATTGTGATTTGGCTTCCTTTGGAAGCATGGATTTTGCCTCCTCGCATCCTTCAATAAAATAGTTTCACGGAATGTTCGTCCCGTCAAAGAAGGGTACGGCTTCTACCGCGTATTTTAAAGTGGCAAAATGGTTCGGTTGAGCCATAGTTTTGACTTCAGTATCGTTTAAAGTTAACACTTCGTTTTTCAGGTTGTTTAATGCTAGCGTAAAACTGCCAAGATCGTCGGCAGCCAGGGTATCGAAGCCGACGACGGTTCGATTAACAATAGTGTCGCTAAATTTTGAGGTTTGCTGTACCGGTGTACGAGGTAAAGTTGTAGAAATGGCAAATGGATTACGTACGGTTTCGCTGGGGGAAGGAGGCGAAGGGCCTCCCGTTTGTTCTGGCGTTGAGGTAGCTGCGGGTGTTAAAAATTTTTTTCGCGGTTTTGGTTCAATCGCGGTATTATAAGCTTTATTAATTTCGTCTTTATCAGACGTAGACCTTGTGGTCATCCCGACATCTCAAAGATCGCACTTTTAATCCCGGACGAGCTCCCAATTTTACGCACTTCTGTTACGTCCTGGCCCACGGTTACGGTCGGGCTATGGTGGAGTAACAGAGAGCTGTCGTTTCTCTGTCTATCTCCGCACAGCAGGTTGGCGATCCCGCTGCAACAGAGTCAAGCGAGTTTGCTTATGTTCGTAGACAGGTCAACGGCGTACGCCGATCTTACTCTGTCTAGCGAACACTCACTCGTTGGTCTCTTTTCAAGTCTGGAGAATTAACTCCACGGACTACGGACGAGACCGTGCGATCAATTGAGGATGTGGAATGATGAAAGGTTGTCTTAATTAAACGGAGAAATTATGATACATATGATATTAATTTATTCATGTAATGGGGTTACAATTACAAGTTTGAGATGTGTATTCGTGTGGATGAATGTGGTATCGCGGATTTTACATTTAAACGGAGGGTCATCGCTCGGAGGCTAGAGAGGGAGAATATATATACTACTGTGATCAAAAAGTAAGATGAAATTGTCATTTAAAACTCCCGGGCATTAGGAAGGCAGGTAATTTTTTTTTCCTAGGTTGGTAGGACTGTCTATACTATTTGCCAAGGGGCGGGTTCCGTTTGACCACAGTACGATTCGACACCGCTCGATTCGACACAGATTTATTCGACACCAAATTATTCGACACCGTACGAT
>NW_018021131.1:58438-63508 GCF_002006095.1 Pseudomyrmex gracilis
TCGAATCGTACGGTGTCGAATAATTTGGTGTCGAATAAATCTGTGTCGAATCGAGCGGTGTCGAATCGTACTGTGGTCAATAGAGTACCACCCTTTGCCAAGCGTCTGTTTGTCAAAAGGTTTAATTACCTCCGAGTTACACGTGTTTTTGTAAACAATCAAAAGTAAATTTTTCGATTTTTACAATGGGTGATTTTGTTGAGCAAAGAACTTGCATCAAATTTTGTTTGCGGAACGAATATTCTTGTGCGGACACGTTGAAAATGTTGCGAAAAGCCTTTGGTGATCAAACTATGGCACAAAAAAACGTTTATAAGTGGTACAACGAGTTCAAAGCGGGCCGAGAACGCGTTGAAGACGAACCACGCTCTGGACGACCATCAACGTCTACCGACGAGGGCCACGTCCAAAAAATCAAAGATTTGGTGCTTGCAAATNGTCGATTGACAATCAGAGACCTCGCTGATAATGTTGGAATATTATTTGGCTCAGCCCAAACCATTTTGAAGGATGTTTTGTGTCTTAAATGCGTCAAGTCCTTCATCGCGATAATGCACCGGCTCACACTGCATTGGTTCTTCGCGACTTTTTTGCCAAAAACTCGACTCATATCGTTCCGCAACAACCGTATTTGTCTCAATTAGCTCCGTGCAACTTCTGGCTATTCAGCAATCTCAAAAAGCCAATGCGGGGACGCCGTTTTGACACGATTGAGGACATAAAAACTGAATCGAAGAAGGTCTTAAAGGCTATACCGAAAAAAGACTATTCCGACTGTTTCGAGGACTCGAAAAAGCGTTGGCATAAATGCATTGTATCTGGGGGGGATTACTTTGAAGGGGATAAAAATGATTTGGATGAATAAATAAAGAATTTACATTTTATAAACAAATTCACCTTACTTTTTGATCACAGTAGTATATATATATATATGTGTATGCGTGACGCGAAGTGTGTGTGAGGAGCCTCCGGCGGAGTTTTACAGGTGTAACTGTGTCGGTACCATGTTTAAGACGCCTCGCGATTCGTGGGATAGGAATTATTCAAGGTCTATTTTTATTATTTCCTGGATTTTAGCGGAACTTGGAAGAAACATTGTATAAAAATGGTGGACGGGAAATAAGCGGATATCATCTATATAGGGAAATTTAACTGGGAGAAGTTTTCTAGCTGGAGTGGTGGTTCTCACCCGGAAGATTTCGGAAGGATCTGTAGTCAGAGGGTCGATTATAAAGAGGATTCTTTCCGGATTTGCTTTTTTATAGGTGGATGTTAATCGGAGAAAGTGTTGAAATCTAGGATCAAGAGGAGGGTTGGTGAATCGTGTCGAGACGGAGGATTCATCATCTACGGGTTCGGTTCTGGATGTTGATGGTTCGGGGGAAGGAGAGCGAGGGGGAGGTGGAGGAGTCGGGGCGGATTGCAGATCCGCGGAATTTTCTGCGGGAGGATCGGGGGTTACAGGTGAATAACAGGAAGTTTCATACCACGAATCGTCGTGTGTATGTGTATCTGTGTGTGCGTGTTCCGAATGTATCGGTGAGGGTGAGTGCGCGTGCAAATGATTTATACGTATATCGGTGGGGTTTTCTATCCTATTGTCGCTGCCGGAATCGTCTCCTAATGTCGGAAAGGAGGTGGCGTCAATGGGCCTAGTCGGCTTCGCTTCGTTTTGCGCGAGCGCTGCCGCTCGTCGCAATTTTTGACTTTGTCGGTGCCGCCGGTGCCGGCGGTTGGAATGCTAACGGCGGGGTTCCACTTAAACGGGAAGTTCTCTTAGCGAGTTATTATTTATTGTAAAATTTGAACAAGGTTAACATTTGGAACTGATTTCTCATTCTGCTGACATCAGAACTTGATCAAAAAAGAGTTCAAAGAAGAGTTGTCAAAAAAAGGAAAAGGGAGGAAAGGGGTAACTCTCTCTCTCTCTCTGCCGGTTGCTATTCACGACTAGAGTCGCGAACTGCCCTTCCGGCGAGGGTGGTCAAATGAGGAATTCATTGTGGAGAAGCAAAAGAGTATATTCTTGCGATGCTTTTAGGCGGTTATGCGTCACTGGTAGGTTCCGAGTATTATCCTTGAGTTAGATTTTTAACTAGTGGAACTCCCGATTAAAATTTGTGGGTGGACTTACTACGTGCTGCTACTGGTGGTGCGATTTCCTTTTTCTTCGGCCCGTGCGGCTGGCTAGGTAGTTCGGAACCTGGTGCGGCTTCGGTGTTCGGTGGATTCTCGACGCACTATTCGCACTTGCACTTGTAACTTATGCTTGTTTTGCTTACTGAAATCGGATTTTTTCAGACACGCGGCGCGGTTCTTTCTGAGTTTCCGATTCCGAGAGCCCTGGCTTATATACCGTTTTGAGTAAGCGAGGACTCTTCCAATCGGGAACTCAATTGAGCTTTGCCTGTTCCTATTTGTTAATTAGTCGGTCGGGCGACTTCCGAGATCGCCAATCGGCGACGATCTCTCGCTTTGGTTGCCTCGTCCAATTTTTTGGGGAAGAAAAAAGGGAGAGTGGTGTCTTTTGCAATCACGCCGCATAGATTCCTTGTTGCTTGTTTGTAATAAAAATGCCGGAGTTTCTATTTGCGCCGGTCGCTCTAATTTTTATGACCGGCATTTTCATGACCCGGAGATATCCGGGTTTGTTTGGAAAGCTGCTCGAATAGTTATCTAAAATTTCGTGTTATTGCTAGGCGCAGTTTATCTTTCCGGGCGCCGATATAGTTTTCGTTTGTTCTCCTATCGTTTGGAGTTTTAATTTTCCAAACGATAGGGGACCCGTTTGAATTATTTATTATTATTGACCAAAAAAAAGGGTTGCTATGCTCTGGCGCGTCGCGTCGCAGGAAAAAAGGGGACCGTGGTGTCTCGAGGACGTAACACAAGAATACGGTTCAAAAAACGGTTTAAAAAACGGAAATACGGTTTGAATTTGATGCGAGACACAGATTCCTTACACGACATATACTTACTTATATTGGATAAAGTTCAATTTAACTCATAGATAGAGCAATTGATCGTATCAGCTTCAAACAATTATACATCGAATCAGTATCGTTATACCGTTCATACAAGCATGACGATAAGGTACTCAATTGTAATTAGAAGCTAGGTCCGAGGTTGATTCTCAACATATGACAGTGTAAAAATGATTTGTACTTAACTATTATTTGAAGGAAAAATCAGGTAGATAACTATTGTATTTGCGTACTTATTGTTTGATCTACAATCTTTATTAACTTTATGTAATTCGTAACAGATCAATTGATAAAGATTTCAAATAAAGTCAAAACGGTTTGGCAAAAAATTGTTTTTTAGAAATAATTATTACTGTCCTGCAAAGGTTCCATATAGCCGCCTTAATTTCAATATTACATTGACTTTAACACACACTTTAAAGTTACATCCATACGGAATCACAAACACATTTATAAACATACATTGTGACGTGCATTTCGCTCTCAGATCTTTTAGGAAAGGTGCCACACACCTTTGCCACGTTTGTTTCCAAAAAAAAAACTAAATTTTACTCACCAAATCCGGTGGATAAGCGCCAGGTGTGACTTTCCATGCCAAAGTAAAAAAAAATTTCGATTTGGACAAGTGTGTTACGGCAACTACTTTTAACGTGACGGCAACATCACTCGGCAGCTCAGTTTTATAACGATTACAGAGAGGCGTGGACTCAGGAAGCAGTGTTTTCAAATAAAGGCAGAGAAATTCGTTTGTTAGAGAATAATTAAATAAAAGCTTAATAATCACAAGAAATAAGTGATTCTGGCCGATCGCCGGCCAGAATTGATGGCAATAGTACAATAAAATCAAGAGAAAAATACAAGAAAAAGAAAATACACCAACGAGACGCTACTTTGGCCGACGGACACTTCATAATATGCAAGTTGTCTTTTAGTATATTTGTCCGCTACCGGGTATTAGGGTTTTAATATATTGTCTGTAAATATATTTTAATATATTGCGAAGATGACCGCGAAATATAATCTGTACAAAGGAATGCGCTGTCGCACGCTCAGTTAGATAAGGCGCGCACTCTACGCTCTGTCTCTAAGTATCGTGAGCGAGACAATTAGAGTGACGCGCTATCGCGGTCCGTCGGCTACGAATATTTCGGCAAAAGTCCACGATACAATTCAATACTCCAACAAATATACGAATGCAATATTCTCAATCTCACATACACGCGGTGAAAACTATGCGACGGACGGAATCGGCACAAACAAAATACAAAGAAAAATGGAAAACATAACACGCACGAATGACGGGCAATAACACGCCCGGATTGTTGCGATTGTGTCCCGACGAGAAAGCAGCAAATACAGATTGTTTTCGACAATTAGAATTTCCAGATAAGTCGCAAAACGCAATGTAATAAGTGACGCAATTATTCTGCGCGGTATCGAGGTGACAAAGTCGTCAGACTCGATCCGCGATTGTAATCCGCTAAATATGCAAGAGAGAGAAAGCGATCAGTCACTCACGGTTGTCGGTCGACCTTCACTCGAATCTCTTTATTTGGAAAAAAACGACAATGGTCCTCCGGCACTCGGCCGGAATAATTTTTCGTTGGTCCCTCTCGGATCTCGTTTGGCACTATCACACGGCACTGGACACAGCACTTGCAGGAGACGGCTAACTCACGTGAACCCAGTGATGGAAATTCGAGCTCACGCACGCTACCGTTTTTCCCTCTTTACTTACGCACACATAGACGCTTGGTTCATCCGTGTAACTCGGCAGCACCGTCGGCAGTGTTCACAGTTTTGGCTTCCTTACAGCATGCTAAAGCGGTGGAGGGGATGCGCACAACATTAGCGAGTTTATGCAATTAGAACTCGCTACTGTTGTGCGCATCCCCTCCACCGCTTTAGCATGCTGTAAGGAAGCCAAAACTGTGAACACTGACCGACGGATAGACCGAGCGTCTATGTGTGCGTAAGTAGAGAAGGAAAAACGGTAGCGTGCGCAAGCTCGAATTTCCATGGGTGATACTCTATTGACCACAATACGATTCGACACCGCTCGATTCGACACAGATTTATTCGACAC
>NW_018021131.1:63858-70016 GCF_002006095.1 Pseudomyrmex gracilis
GTGTCGAATCGTACGGTGTCGAATAATTTCGTGTCCAATAATTTGGTGTCGAATAGATCGGTGTCGAATCGTACTGTGGTCAAACGGAACACGCCCAATTTCCATCACTGCGTGGACCACGGCTCGCACAACAATGAATTTGGCTCCTTCGGCAATTGCTTTTCTCGCCGTGCGCAGTGTTCACAGTTTCGGCTTCCTTACAGCATGCTAAAGCGGTGGAGGGGATGCGCACAACAGTAGCGAGTTCTAATTGCATAAACTTGTTGATGTTGTGCGCATCCTCTCCACCGCTTTAGCATGCTGTAAGGAAGCCAAAACTGTAAACACTGGCCGTTCGTTGCAGAGTTGCAAACTCTGGCCGGCTAGCAACAAAAATACCGAGGTGGTAGGGGCACGCACTCAAGCAAGAACTTATGGTGTGCGTGTCCCCACTATCTCGATGTTCTTGTTGCTAGCCGGCCAGAGTTTGCAACTCTGGTGCGTTGTTCTTCGCGCTGTCTAATGAGTCAATCATATTCTTCCCTTCGCGGCGCTATGATTGACAGCGGCCACGTATGTATTGGCAACGCATCAACGCGGGCCTTTTTCTGGCCGTATCGACCCGTTCTGCTTAATTTTCTTTATAGATGATGTTCTGCTTAATTTCCTTACTTGGGCTCATTTTCCTGCATCACGGAGTTGATAACTCCACAGGGAACCTACTCCGGTTTTTGAGGAGTCGGAGTACCGGCGTCTCCTGTTTTCTAGTCCGTCGTCGACATTATCGTCGAGCGCCTTGTGGCTATGAGGCCCTTACCACCCTAGATCGTTGTCTGTCTCTATTTTTTTTCCTCTTTGCTCTTCCTCGTCCGACGCTACACACCGTGAGCTGCGCTCTTTTTCTCTTGCCGCGCTGAAAAGAAATAACAAAGTAGCCGCCAAGCGTAAACAATTTGGTATTTAATTGCGTCTCATGTATCGCTTTACGCCGTGCAAAACATGAGACGCAATTAAACAACACTAAATAAGCTGAAAATAATACAAATAGAAAATTAATATACATCGCATCGTTTCTTTATAATATACAACATAGGCGCCACGCGCCCTCACCATAGATATACGTGTTTGCTTGATATACGCGGCCTAACGAGTTGCTCAAATAGTGGAAGACGCAAGCTTACCGCCTCCCGTCCCGGCCGGAAATCAGTCTTTGTGACGGACACGAAAAGTGTCACGTTACAACATATACACATTAATTATTCCGTATTCACATATACAACACAAATTTACAAGAATACGTGCTACTCAACACCCTTGTGCCCAAACACACTTTTAGATATACAATTTTGGTTTAGTAATACACATACACTCCAATCACATTGTTTCTTTACGCACACCGCACACACATAAACATTTTATTTAACATACACCTTCAAACATATACACGTACATACTCAGACACATACTTAAACAAGTAACCGTATTTTTTTCAAAAGACACATACATGAGCAACATCCAAGCACATTCGCATACAGTAGTTCGTACTCTTCATCCACACGCTGTTCACTCACATAATTATAAGGTTCCATTTACACATCAGTCATTCCACATTTAGACACTCATTCAATTTGCACTAGGAATATTTGTTAACGTTCACACAAAATTTCATTCCACATATACATACGCCACCTACCTTAACAAAGCAATTCGCATGTACGTAAAACACCAACGCACACACAACACACACACACCTTCAATACTTACCTTAAAGGACATCCGTATATTTGTTCACACACACACACACACACACACACACACACAACACACTTAAGGAGAAGTCACCTCATACACACATCACTCACATACAAATAACACATACACGTAAAAAGTTTTCCTTAAGTATAAGGATTACGTGTAAGGAGTAAGGGGTGAGCTTGCGCAGAGAAGCAAAGGAGCCTGCAGAGTCAGTCGTATACGAGCTCTCGCGCCGAGCGGATGCAGGCAATGAAACGCGAAATTAAAAAGCGTCGAAACGATTCGATTTGTAGTATTGTTTGCTGTGCGCGATATAATGTTTGTAGAACATTGATTCAAAGTGTATCACATATTGAAATATAATATTTTTAATACTCTTTTTAAAATAACTGTGAGTGTATTTGTGTACGTGCCCAAGTTCCTGATCCTGTCCAACGTAGGGGAAGGACGCTGAGGATTCCTGCAATTGAAAGGCAAATATACCTTGGTGTTTGGAGGTAGAAAAAATACTTCGCGACCGTGATAAATATTCAGCACTATGAGTACCCGGCCCATCTCATCCGCGGTGCCCAAGTTCTTAACTCCGGTCACAACCTAACCTAACCTAACTTAATCCTAATCTACCCTATCTTACAGGTTATAGTAAGTTATCGACTATGATAATGTTTAAGGCTTGTAACGTATTGACTAGCGTATACAACATATGATAATAAAACTAAAAAAGAAAAAACTGGATATAATAAAAGTAACCAATAATACTTACTATATCTACGGATATATCCACGGATGTGACACTTCCCCCCTTAACTCAATCGTAGGAGTGTGATGCCTTCTGCGATTAGCGCTTCTGTACGGCGCGTATGTTATCCGCTAAGATGGGGCATCTTTTGGCGATTTTGCCCAGGTTGTTTGTCTGACTAGCAGATGCTCCTAGAAGTGCTTTTGGTTGATCTTGTCGTAGCAAGAGTGGAATTGATTCCTGAGTAGAAACTCTAGTTTTCGCCAATTCTTGCCTGCTTCTAGAAAAAACAACTTTGGATGCTTTGTTCTGACAAGTCTGTACCCGCAAACGGAGTGTTCTCCGACTCCTGTAGGTAAAGCGAAGGTGACGTCATCGGTTGTTACCGCATACACTTTAGGTGTGTCCGATGTTGATGGAACAGTCAAGATTAAGTCAACAAGTTCGAGAAACGTTCCCGCCTCCTGTAGTTGTCGAGAGCCGTCGTCACACGGTGCTCCTTGTTAGGTGATAAAAATACACAAATTATTTTTTCTTATGGCAAGATTGTTTTTGGTTTCGACGACGGTGAGTTTCTCCCGTTCCTCTGGTTTGCCTACGTGATAGGGTATTGTTGATGGGTCAAACACCTGTTCTTTTGCATCGTCATCTTTTTCTTTCATGTGTTACGTCTTTGGATTAACAGGAGCCAATGACCGTCTTGAAGTGTTCTACGGTCGGAGAGCACTTTAGTGTTTCTTGGGAATTACAACGCGTTTCCATCGCAGTAAACGCATTTTGGAAAAGATTTTACTAGTATTACGAACTGCGAGCACTTGTTATATTATAACTTGTTCGTTTAAGACATAGATATTACCATGGATTAACCATTACGCGTCTGCATTTGCCTAGGTTATATCGTTAAAGAAAATCAAGAGCTTGACTTTAGCTTACACATTTAATAAAACAATATAACGTCGTTTACAAGATCTTGACACATTAATAATAACAGAGAATTACAGTGAAGGTAGTAGATACAATGTTTGTCACAGCTTTAAACTATATTTATCGTAGCGAGGATCTGATTCCGGAATAATACACGGATAAATGACTTGATAAATGACTACAATTGGCGGTTTAAACCAAGACTTAGTGACATATGCTTCGTATCGCGGATCTGACTTTAGTATAATAGTCGAATAAAATGTCTTCGGTATGTCTACGATTTGCAACTGTTTTAAAATATTAATTTTGTACGGAAGTTTCTCTACTTTTTCTACACGAGGACCGTTGTTGTTGCCTAAATGTGAACTGCTAGCGACATACTTAACACCTTTTATAACGTTTTCTACATCACTAAGAAATTTGGGTGTATAACGCGAGGCTGATTCTAGAATGTTTGACTGATCAGACGCAGAATTAAAAGCTAACTGGTTATTGTTATTTGGTAAACTTGAGAAGTCTGCTTCTCCCACTGTTCGATACTGCTTGACTAATTTTCTCAGCTGTATTTTACAACCCGCTCTAAAGCTTCTTTTATTCGGTTCTGGCATCTAAGGAACACGTTGGTTTAGGTTGGAATTTGCACAATTTCAGGATATAAAATTGGATATTTATCTTAACAGGAGCAGAAGGTTCGTTTCATTCTACATAAGCGCACTCAGCTGCTTGGAACAATGGAAATTTGTAAATGCGTGCGCATTCTTACACAACCGCTTCTTCCAAAATTGAAAGGATTGGTGGGTCGTTTTGTTACACAAGCGCTTCAATATGGGTAAGAAACTTGGCCTATGGTTACTTGTAAACTTGAATTAAAGCGAAACTTAATAACTTGGAATCAAAAATCTTTTACAAATGAGAATACTCAAACCGAAGTTAAGTAAATGACTTGAAAAATACTAGTTGTGACTTTAATCGCAAGTCTTATATTCCAGGACGCTTCCTTATACAAGCGCTTTACCAGAAGAAGACTTATAAGAAGGCTATCTAGTCTATACAAACAAGGGTTTAAAGTAAATTGATTTGAAAAGTGACTTGAAGCGACGCTCCGGGCTCCGGGATGCTTATTTTATACTAGATTCACTAAGTAGGGACGCAGCCGCCGTAAACCAATAAGAATTGCGCACGGTAGGGATCTAGTCCCCTCGAGTAAGAGTCGTAACTAGTGCCCGCCAATAGGAGCGTAGTTCGAGTGGGAGAGTCCCATTGTAGCGGGAACGGAACTTTTCTCATGAGCTCACGGCTCAAGAATGTCACATAGATAAGATTACGGAAGTGCTCTCGCCTTGGCAAAACACAAAGGGACTGTTGCGTGTAGAATATCCGTCCGTGTAACCTCCAGGAAAGAGTGCTTCAAGAGACACGGGCGGAAGAAATGGACTCTTCTTTGCTTCGATGAATTTATACAACTTCAAGGGGCAACCGATACCGGTCTCTTCTCTCCTTTTACAAAAATCTCTCTCTAACGTTACTTGCGAGTGTGTTAGGTCGTTGCGAGTTTCTAATTGCGTATTTTGTCGCTACTTGTTTTTTTTCGACGCGCAGAGAAAAGCGAGAATCGCGAAGAGTCGCAAACAGCGCCGAAGGCGCCCGAAAAACGCGCGGACTAAGTACGCCGCCGAAATGCGCTCGCGGAACCGAAGGCCGCGCTTACGCGGGAAACATAAAAATAATCACCTGCTCGCAAGTTCACTTAACAAGGCCACCCCCCTTGAAAGGTCCAGCTTTCAATAGAAAAAAAAACACAAATGATTTGTTAACAAATTAACGTAGGTTACTTAAAATAAACATGAAACAAACTGGAGAAGAGACGACTAAAGTGACGCAATCTTACTAGATACAACAAACTGCTTACAGACTAAACAGAACATAACTTGTCTTAAAACTAAAGCTTATATATGAAATAGGTAATGTCTGGTTGCCGACGTAACTGTGCACGCAAATGGCTCGGCGCCAACGACGTACACACAACTTGTAACATCATGTGTCCAAGGGTAATATGGCGATCTTCGATAACGGTCTTACAAATACACCCTTGGCTGTCTTGACAGTAGCGGATCGTGCGACGCCATCAGAGCCGGGGTGAACCTGAATTCGTCCTAACGTCCACTGCAACGGAGCCAGGTTTTGCTGTTTAACAAGAACAACTTGGCCAGGCATTAACTGAAGACCCTCGAATTTTAACCGACAAGGCATAGAAAGCTGTTGGTTTTCCATCTGTGACGTTCTTGCAGTGAATGTACATACTCAGCACTCCATCTGCGCCAAAAATGTCGAATTTATTCTACTCTTTGCCAACGCACAAGTCAATTTTTGTTTACATCATTTAGATCGCGGCAGGGGAAACTGTTCAGAGCCGTGCCAATCAAGAAATGTCCCGGAGTGAGATATGCTAGGTCGTTCGGATCCGCGCTCAACGGAGTAAGAGGGCGCGAATTAAGGATTGCTTTTATTTCTGAAAATACGGTCTGCATCTCCTCGAACGATAAATGAGCCTTGCTGACTACTCGAGCTAGATAATGCTTGGCAGACTTGACCGCTGTTTCCCACAACCCGCCGAAATATGGGGCATTCGGGGGAATGAAGCTCCACAAGTTTTCCTGATCGCACAGGAACGGGCGTGTTCCGTTTGACCACAGTACGATTCGACACCGATCGATTCGACACCAAATTATTGGACACAAAATTATTGGACACAGATTTATTC
>NW_018021132.1:0-29143 GCF_002006095.1 Pseudomyrmex gracilis
GCGAATTTTTTGCGGATCGCGAATTTTCAATCATATGAGGAGATCGCGAATTTTTTGCGGATCGCGAATTTTCAATCATATGAGGGGATCGCGAATTTGAGGAGATCGCGAATTCTCTTTCATATGAGGGGATCGCGAATTCTTCCTCATATGAGGGGATCGCGAATTTGAGGGGATCGCGAATTCTCCCTCATATGAGGACTTCGCAAACTTGAGGTAATTGCGAATTCTTTCTCATTTGAGGGAATTGCGAGTTCTTTCTCATATGAGGAATTCGCAAACTTGAGGAAATTGCGAATTCTCCTTTATATGAGGAATTCGCAAGTTTGAGGGAATTGCGAATTTTTTCTCATATGAGGAATTCGCAAGTTTGAGGGAATTGCGAAGTCGTCCTCATATGAGGAATTCGCAAACTTGTGGGAATTTCGAATTCTTCCTCATATAAGGAATTCGCAAACTTGAGGGAATTGCGAATTCTCCTTCATATGAGGAGTTCGCATTGCGAAATTGCGAATTCTTTTCTTTGTTTCTCACTGAATACTGAACAAAGACAGAATGACTTTTATGTCGACTTGTGTCGACTGTGTCTCCTAAGAGGAAAGCAGCCTATATATGAGATACTTTTATTGAAATAAAATAAAAGTATCTAGATAATTGTATCTAGTTAAAATAATAGTATCTAGCTACTTTTATCTACATAGGATATTTTTATTAAAATATTATTCCTTTTTCTAGATAAGATAAAAGTATCTACATACATTAATTTAGATAAAATACTTTTAATTAAATACTATTATTTTATCTACATAAGATTAAAGTATATAAATAATATTGTCTACATAAAAGTCTTTTGGTATTTCTATCGCTATCGCTATTTCGTCCATTGTGCAAGAAGCTTAGGCTGGATCCTCATACAGACACCGGCGCAGTGACACCGAGCGTTGATTGGTGAAAAGCGGGTAGTGGGAGTCAACTGCGCTAAAGCATTGGAGCTGTCATGAGGATTAGGTTTGTTTTACTTGCATACACGAAAAGTGTAAAGTGTACACCTTACACTTTTAATACACTACACTTTTTGGAAGTGGGGGAAACATCGTGTAAAGTGTATGCTTTTCAAGAAAAACGCCAGAGTGTAACAAAAGTGTACTACAGTGACTACGTTTACACGCACTGGTAAAACCGTTTTAATAACAACCGNAGTTATGAAACTGGCCAATCACAGTCATTCCATTCTTTACAGGAATACTTATGATTGGTTAGTTTCATGAAAACGGTTATATCAGTGTTATTAAAACGGTTTTATCAGTGCGTGTAAACGTAGTCGTAGTCAGTTATTTGTGCATAGTGTTGCTTGTTTTAAGTTTTAAGCATTTTTAAGTAAAAAAGAGTAAAAAATATTTAGTTTTTTAAAAGTTAATAATTGTACTGTTACAAGTGTAACATAAATAGAATAAATGCAGAACTGCTTGGTCATATTTTGGAGTTTGATCTGTCATCCGATAAGAAAAGAAAAAATAAAATAAAAAATAAAAAAAAAACACACAAAAATACTACACAAACAAAATAATTTTTAATAATTTAACATATAATTTAATACTATATTTAAAGAATTTATAATTTATATCATATTGAAAGAATGGTATTGTAATGAATTTAACATATTTTAACATATATCTTATTATATATATGTAAAATTTGATACAATAACCTATTACTTCACTTGATGAACATCTCATCACATCCAACTGAGTTCTAAAATGACATTTAAAACATAAANAAACTAAAGCTGTAACGTTACACTAGCTTTACACCACCTCTCAAGGAGGTGTACAAAACGTGTAAATTACGTCATTAAAGTGTACTACACTTTCAAGAAGAACAGCGTGTAATGACGTAACTCAACGTCACTTCCGGCAAGAAAAACGCTAAAGTGTACACTTTACACTAAAGTGTATAAAGTGTATGCAAGAAAAACAGACCTAATGACAGCTCTTATTAGCTTTGCTCAACAGTTGAAACAGCGCTTGAGCGCTGGTGCTAAAGCGCCAGTCTCTGCATGAGGATCCAGGGTTATGTGTACAGACTACAGAGTAGTGTAGTTTCATGATTCTGGGATGCGTGTGTATGTATGTACAGATGATACATACTTGAGAGAATGCAAGAATGATTGATATGGGATGACAATTAATATTTAGAAAACATGGAGGATGACATCGATATCTATGCAGATTTACCGACTTTTGATTCTAAACAGGATTCTGACAACAAAAATGTGAGAATTATTAATGACATAATGTTAGGTTAGGTTAGAGTGCTATCGCGAGTGAAGATTTGCACGCAAAAACAAATCGTTTTGTACACAAGAAACAGTATCTATATATATTTACCCACAATGTGATATATTTTAATATAAATCTGTATTATTGCAAGATTCAACTTAGTGGTAAAAAGTTTTTAACGTAACATATTGACATAACCTGTAAGATAAGTGTAGTTTGAAGCTTCTTGTTATACACATTTCACATTATTTGTGTTATATATTAGAGAATAATATTTAAAATTACTTTGTAATAATTACATTTTGTGGTTATAATTTACATTGTGCTAATTAAATGTAATATTTCATGTACACACATACAAAAAAATCTTTGTTCTTACAAAATATAAATCTTTAATATTCCACTTTCTGTAATATTTATTATTTCATTTACTTTCTGTGAAGGACCAATCTTGCAATTGCACAGAAATAAAGAAGAACTTCGATTTGTTGATGAGTAAATTTGAAAAGCTTCAAAAAAGTAATGAAACTTTGGAGCGTAATTTGTCTTCCTTGTTGAAAACTGCAAAATTGGAAATAGCGCGAAAAGACAAAATGATAGAAAATCTTAGGAAAAGGTATGAATAGTTTGTAAAATACGCAAAAACTAATGCTTTCTTTTTTTCTTTCTCATATCATAAATTTTGTTACAGATTGGATGATGTAACTTTTAAAAGAAATATCAAGAACGAATCCTTGGTTCATTCTGCTCATAGATCGTCTTATTCTCAGCAGCAAAACTATGAAAATGTTACTTTAACTTATTCCAATGAATTTGAAAGTGAACCACAGCAAACTGACTTGTATCACGACAGATATGAAAGTAAAAAACAAAATAACGATCACAGTAATCAGAAACTCACATTATTTGGAGAAAGGTTGCAAAAAAGAATTATGGAAAATGAAAAAGAGGAGAAAAAACAATTGGCATTGTCAAAGTGTAGCATAGAACCGAGTGTAATAGATATGTCTGAAGAAAACGTTATAGAAAGTGATAAAGAGAACGGATCTCAATCTGGTGTAAATAATAAAAACAATGAATTGACTGTAACTACACAAAATTCTAATTCAGGTAACAAACAAAAATTTGTGGTTTTTTAAATACAATTAAGTATATTTAGTATAAAAATTGTAAATTATATAAACAACTAGCTTTTTTTAATTGTACAATACAAACTATGTAATTGTATAAACTATTTTAGAAACTTCACGTAAAAAAAACTCAGAAAAGAGGAAGAATTCAGACGACAATATGCGCGAAACTAAACGTTTGAAGCTTGACGATAACAAAGAAAAGACCGCGTTCAGTGAAACTGATAATTGTATTACACGTTACGATCTGAAGGACGATCTTACGGAATACGAGACGGAAAATAATGTTGACTTTGATTACCGATCGGATATCGGACATCCTGTCAGATCAAAACGATACAGTACGAGAAGTAAAATCGTTTCTGAGCACGAAGATGTAAAAGATGATCGGGATGATGCAACCATAATCAGAAACCATAGTCAGAAAAGACGAGAGGAATGTAATTCAGTAAAAGATTACAACGGGAGGAGATTTACGGAGAGTTTGAAAAATTTTTGCACAGCTTCTACGTCAAATCACGTTTCAGAAAGATCTAACAGCTACAAGAAGAACGGTTACAGATACACCTCACCCAAGAGGAGTCGCTCAAGGAGCAGGAGTGATTACGAAACTTCCAGCAAACATCGCTCCCAGGAAAGATCGAAAAAATCGTATAGAGACAGCAGATACGATGATTATAGATACAGCAAATACGATAATTATAAGAACAGAAAATACAATGATTACAAAGACAGCAAATACGACGATGTCCAACACAAAAGCGACAGAGTAAAGAGAATTCACGACATCAAGGAAAATGAAAGAAGCAACAGAAGGTGCGGTAGTGGAGAACGTGATTTGCGGAATAAACTCAAAACTTCAGCAAGCGACGTCGAGGACAGAGAAAGCGGTAGTTCGTACAGAGACAGGAAGACGTATGAAAGTCGCAGAACACGAAGAGATACAAAAGTTGCGGGAGAAAATGCTTCGGACAATAAAAGGTTGGATAGGAATAGCAAGACAAAATTGACTGCGACAAAAATTGACTTGCGATCGTCTCCCGGTAGAGCAGTTGCAGAGGATTCTGAACAACAAGGAGCGAATAACGAGTCGGATACCAAAGCCGCAGAATCGATAGAGGATACTACAAAGTACACCGCAGAGAACAACTCGAATCTGGAAGAAGGTGAAATTTTAAATAGTCCTGAGAAGAACAGTGACTCGACAAACCGAACCAGCGAGGATTTTTCTTCAGCGAAGAAAAATAATGTAGAAATTGTTATCTCAATTGGAGATAAAATAGAAGAAAACCTTCCTGTGTCTATACGCGAAACAGCGATTGGTTTTGAAAATAACGCAATCAATACCGAGCAGGTAGAAAAAGCGGCGGATATAAAGCAAGATGAAGCAGCGTCGCGTCTTTTGTTCGCGAAAGATTGCGCGGAAACGACGCGATCGTGTTCTCCCATCGAAACTAACGCGGTGCTTCTCCAAACGCAGAGTTGCGAGAATGACGTGTGCAAAATTTACATCGATAAAGATTTAAACTCGGATTCCACCGCTCACCATGTCGAAGTTGTTGCGTCGGAACGGGTGTGCGATAAAAATATTGACGATGACGCATGTAGACCTTGCGTTGATGAAAAATCACCGAGCTCTGTTGTTGCCAAACTCGCCGATGAAAACAAAGATGTGAGCAATTCCAATACGGAAAGTGTTAACGAGACTGAAGAAATTCATAATCTCGTTCGTAAAAACATTGATAAAAAGAAAGAAACGAATGAGTTTGATGACGATCGTATTCACAAACTCGATGTTAAAGAAGTAACGAGTTGTACAACTGAAATCGCGGATCAAATCACGGCGCTTGATAAAGATAAGAATCAAGGGTCAACGGAAAGCGACGTGTGCCATCGAACATCGGAGGATAAAAGCAACATCGAAATGAGCCATTCGTGCCTCCGCGATCACAATTACGTTCAGAATTCTGTGACGTTCGATCACAATGTACCTTCGGTCCAACAGACATCCTCCGTGAGAACGGAATGTAATAATGACACTTCGGAAACAACAGTGAAGAAAACCAACGCGGCGAAAGAAACGGTTAACGTTCGATCGAACGGTGTCAAGAAAACAAGCTTGTCTGTAACAAAGAGCAAGAAGGATCAGCAAAGTACAGGAGTGATAATTTCGCGTCGACGAAGAGCCGTGACACTGAGCGACAATAACGCTTCTATGACCATCTTGAAGAACACGACGGTAGAGAAAACGTCTCCTGTCGTGAACGAGTCTAGCGAAAGCGCATTGAAACCACGCGCCTGCAAAGCTTCGCGCTCGTCTAAAGTGATAATGTAAATAATAATCGGCTTTAAACGCCGATAAAATTGTTGTTGTTTTATTGTAAATAATCGTACAATGTACAGAATATTTGTACAGAATTTGAACAAAAAAAGTAAATTTGTTTCGCCTACAAGCGACATCCATTAAAACTGCACGATGCGATTCTCTCGAGATACTTTCGCGTGTTATATTGTTTCTCATCTTAACAATTTAACAACGGTGTTTTTTTTTTTAATATTTTGAATGACAATACGCGTAGGAAATATTATAATCAATTTAATGAACATAACTCTGAAAAAATAAAAACGCGTGATATTTTTTCAGTGTAGCTTGACACAAATTTTTAAACCGAATTAAATTTTATCGAAGATTTATATTTTTTAGATGCTTTATGTAGTTTTTCGCATCTCTGAATTATTATATTCTATATTGTGATTTTTTTTTTTAATAAAAATCTCGACTTGAATGCAAAAAAAAGAAAAACAATTTTGTTTCTTCATTCGAACTTAATTCACTCTGCATTATATTATAAAAAATACTAATAGAGATAAAAGAATTAATCCGCTCGTTGAGTTTTACACAGGGTAACCAGGCGCGCCTGGCAAATCGTAACGGAGCGAGTGCATCTTAGAGGTGTAATCGATTAGCGAGGAAGAGAAGCGCGGCTAAGAGGCGCGGTATCGATCAGAAAATAGCCGGTGACGATGTCGCGACGCGCGCGTTGACGTCATCAGGGACGTCTCTCTGTGCGCCGCGTCGCTCTTCGTTCTTACCAACCCGTTTGTTTCCCAGCTGCATACAGAGGACGTCGTCGGAATGACCTGCGTCATGGACGTTGCCACCGTCATCCTCGTTGCTGTCGCAGCCGTCCTGTAACGTCCGGGGAACGTCCGTTTCAGCTCGCGTTATCCGCGCGAGTATGCGCTCGTGAACGACGTTTTCCACACCTGGGGTGGTGGTGCAATTTTATACGGGTGACGGGATCTCTCTGTGATTAATCGCGACGGTCCGCGTCGCCTTCGCTTCCGGCAATCGATTGGCGGCACTCTCACCGAGTTCCGTAAACTCCGCGTCAAAATGGGTTCTGTAGTGGTTAAATCGCTTTCGGTGCTTCTCGGTTTGTTCTTCCTTTTCGCTGGCACTTTGAAGCTCACGTCCTACATCAGCAAGGACCTGCACAGGGATCTGGTGAGTCTCCCAGTAAAAAAGATACATTCCGACGAGACCGTTTGTTGAGAAGATACAGAGAGACGAGCTGGCTGCATAGAGCTGATGCTGCGATGATGCGATTTTGATTGATTGGTAAAATATTTGTGTTTTGTCAAAGACAACCCGCGCGCGCGGGTTTACTTATATATCTCGTAAGTAAATAAAATGAAAATCAAATTTTGTGCGACTTCCGCTTATGTAATTTTACGGGAACGTCGAAGTGTGACCAAAATCGTTGTTGAACGCGTCGTATACACGATCGTCTAACAATCTGTTGTGTTATGTAATATTATTATGTATAGATAAAGTTCGCTTGTGTGTTAATCCTCGCTTTGTTTATTGTAGCCACGTGTTCGTCTTATTTTTTCTTGGCTATCCGTTGACGAACAAATCGCGATATATATGTGGAACGTCATCTCTTTCAAAGAAACCTCTTCTCTCGTTCGCATCATCAGTAAGAAAGCGTGCAAAATCTTTCACTTGCAAATTACGGTGGTTTACATTTGTGTTTATCACTTCTCGTTTTCTTTTTTTTTTTTTTTTTTAAGTGCGTTTTGCGAATAAAATAAATTTCAGAACGAAATAAATTTGCATAACAGACACGCACGTATGTGTGAATTTTAATATCAAATCCTGACGTAAAAATGCGCGCTTGGTATGTAGTTCTCTGCTATTTCGGTTTTGTTCGATGATGCCAAACGAAAGTGATATTAAGTTAAACCTGTGCAGATCGCTTGGTCGACCGCCAGTAAACTCGCTAACTTGTTCGCGAATGATATTTATATAACTTCGCGCGCATCAGAGGGAGAGAGAGCGCGCAAAAGTGTCATGTTTTCTTCGAGACCTTCGTCGGATTTCCACGAGGTTGCCAAAACGCTGTATCTCGATTACTTAATTCACTGTCATGTAAATACTATGTACGTACTATGTGATAAATACATATGTTGTCGCAAATGTTGTCTCTCAAAAAATCAATAGACTTTTAAAAGGTATATATATATATATATATTGTTTTTCAATATTTTTTATAAATATTCATAAAAAGAGAGGAGAGCTGTCTTTATTAAATTAATCAAGAAATAATCTTAATAGTCAAACAATAGATATATATATATTTTTTAAGTGTAAATTAATACACACAATAATTCGAACTGAATTCAATTTGAAACTTCATATCGAGAATGTTCAATTTGCATCTCACGTATAAATAATAAATAACCCGTTTATTCCTCTTTTATTGTGAAGTTTAAAAAGCTCATTGCAAGAAAGATACTTTAAATTTCACAAAAAAACAAATAAAGAAATAAAAGAAGTTTACGTATACGAAATGCAAATTAAACATCCGATATGAATTTTCGAATTCAATTCAGTTCGAATTAGTATGTGTGTATTAATTTACACGCGTTTGAAAAAAAAAAAAATATATATATATATATATTTCGCGCAAATTGTCATTGAACACTTTCGATGAGACAACAGAAAGAAAAATTTATCTAACAAGCCTAGAGTTAGAATTTTCTTTAGACACAGTTTTTTAAATATACGCATATACATGTATGAGAAATTAGAGATAAATCGGAGCAGGTAACGCTTTCGAAAGAGCTAACGACTTTTACCGTTTGTTTTTTCTTTTTTTTCAGAGAAAAGACTATGTAAAATACGCAAAAGTGTTCCCGCTCTCGGGCGTGCTTGAGTTTAAGGTGCCCAGCAAGTGGTATCGCAGAATCGTCGGCATTCTCGAGATTGTCTGCGGTCTCGCCTTGGCAGTTGTTCCAAGTAGTAGGTGCAAAGAATTAAACTATACGATCCCAAAACGCGACAACACACACACAGTCCCTTCCATCTTATATCGATGTTCCATCTCGCGCATCAATGTTCACACGAAATATTTTTTCGTTGCGCATCACGCGCATAAATCTCTCTCTCGGCCTGCGAATATTTGATTACACAGAACATGAAATTCAACAAGAACACGTACATGCAGAGTTTTATTTTTGTATTATACTTTCGCGTTTTTGCTGCGAGCAAATCTTTATTTGTCCAATTTTATTATCCTAATTGTTAATAAAACTGATGAACTGATTGGATCATTTCTGTGTGAATTGCTTTCAGAGAAAGTTAAAACTTATTCAAACATGGTGTTGCTCGTGTTGATGATGATGGCCGTGTACTCTCACTATATGATCCACGACAAGTTCGAGAGAATCGCTCCGGCATTGGTGAGTGTAATCTCTGCTTGCGCGTTGCTCGTTGTTGCCAGTTTTGTGATCTGCAAACTGGCTGGTTTTATTGTAATTCTATGTATACGAATCCATTTTAGGTATTTCTCTTCATGCTGATCGGGCGACTGGCGATCGACTGGCAGGAGAGACGAGCAGAGGCATGGTTGGTGACGGCAAATGGCGTCGATGACAAAGCTAAGAAGCAAGACTGAGCGGGATTATGATTGAAGATCATACTCCTTTCCGCGCCTTAACCCACTTCGATTCCACACACAAATTTTATTGTTTGGAATATTGATTCCGAGATATAAAAGTTTATTTATTTATTTTAAATGTTTTCTTTTTCCCCTTTCTCATCTTAACTCTCTATCTTTCTCTTTCTCTCTATTTCTTTCTCCCCTTGAAACGTGTAACGCTTTCTGCCGTGAAACGCGGGACCGTTGGTTGGTTTTCATACAAAGCACATACATAGAGATAGCTTTTCTCCCGAATACAAATAGAAAATATAATTGTAACAACAATTCTTTACATAATCGAAACGCGATTTCGTTAATCACCGACAGTGTGTGTTTTTCTATTCCGCAGCACCATCGATCCATTAAAGATACGATATTGCATCAATATCGGTTGTCATTCTAAGATCATGGTTGAAGAAACACATCTCTCTCTATTTACATTACAGTTAGAACACTAACTGTAGGAAAGAGGATAAACAATTGTCATATAACTCCGTTTTTATCGATTATGACTACGTTTCAAAATTCACTGCCAGTAATTAAAAATGTCTAATATGATTTTTAACGTGAATTACATAAATTTTCAATACTGGCAATGAATTGTTTGAAACACAGTCTTTATTTAGATGTTCTGACAAGCGGAATATTATATATAGAATAGTATAAAGATCGGTACATGTTATGAGAATGTAAACAATTAATTATAAATAACATATATAAAAATATATAAAATATTTGTAACTGCAATAACAAATGGACAAACTGGAAGTGTAGTGTGTAATGTGTCTATAAATTTCTCATGTAAACAGCAGCAATAAACAAGTATGACGATAATGAACTGTAAACGAATCGGTTGTGACGTAAACAGAGAGAGAGAGAAAATTTAATTAGACGCTGACAAAACACCAATTATCGATATCGATGCAATTAATATGTTTTACTAGCTTAAGCACGAGGCACTAACTGCCATTTGAATGAATGTAACGTATCCTTATACACCGCGTGAGTGTGTTGCGCGTATGAACATATAAGAAACATCTCTTAGTATAATTAAGGCACGTGCGTTCTAGTGCGCGTAATTTATTTCATAAAACTCTGTGCGGCGAACGAGTATGATCGAACAATTTGATAAAAAAAAAAAAAAAAAAATGCGAATAAAACTGTTAGAATGTAATAAACTTTCCTCCGATTGTATCATTGACACACCCATACAGTTACGTCTTTACGAGCCAGTTTCACCAATTCGCACTGATGAACTGATTCTAACAGGAGAACGTGACATGTGCGAATCTACCAGGATATCTGCGAGATGAAAAGGTAAAATAATAAATCTGTTTAAATCAGAATTGTCTTATTCAACAGACATTGAAAATTGTCGAGAAAAGATTAATATTTATATACGTGCTTTTATATTTGCAGACGGGCGTATAAGATGGATGATCGGAGCTGACAAGCCACACAAAAAAAAGTCCATGTTTTTATAATTAATTATTTATTATATTTATTAATCTTTTCACGCGTTTTAAGCATGTATGCGTGTGTATAAAATATGACTGTATGTAAAATTATTATGTACAAGAAAAACAAGAAATTGTCAACTTTATACATGACCTCAAATAGCAATGACTGCAATATGGAACAGTTGTAATCTAAAAATAGTCTCGTAACTTTAAAAAATAGAACAATTTGTATTTCATTCAAGAACTTTATAATTCTTGAAATCAATGTCACTAGCATTGTAAAAAGTCTCAGTTGATTTGTTTTAGTGACTACTTAGAAACAGGCAATAATCCAATATAAATACTAATACACAAATCCTGTTTTTTCTATCCATTATTTTCTCATTCTTTCCTACTGTTCTTAGTCACAATTTACAAAAGCTTTGTGTGAATATTAATAAAAGTATTTTACTGGCCATGTGAAACAGATAATGTATCTAGCACAATCATTTGCAAATAAGCTGTGTTACTGAACATGTTAACTTGTTTCAAGGATCTACGCGAGTTCTTGTCCCGTAGTCAAAAGATGTAAAGCTTTCTGAAGGTTCATTATAGAAGTCGGTACGTCGTCATAATCTAGTGCACTACCCGCCCACTTGATGAACTTTTGAGCCTTGCCAATTTGTTCAATCGATAAATTAGCACCACCTGTAAGATTGTCAGAAATCAAATCAATTACTCACATCTGACTTGGTAATTCAGATGTTTTTTGTTTTTTAATTAAAACCACATAACATTCACCACAAAACTTACCTTCTGTCTTATACGAAGTATCATCTTGGGAATCATGTGACTGTGTTCTTAAAACTGGTGGATTTGAAGGAACAAGTGGAATGTTTTGTGATTCCTCATCCTTGGGACTGTCAATAGAATGTGCTTTGTTTGTTTCCGAATTGTCATCTAACAAACAAATTTGTTTTTTTTATAATCTGATCGTTTTAAAAAATTAAAAATATATACATCTCTTTTTACCAAAATTATTTGATGCTTCATCTGGTTCATTCTCATCATCTTCTTTCATCGGTCCTGGCACTGGAGTCTCTCCAGTTGCCAAACAATTGTGAATATAAGCTGCTTTCCATTGCGCATACTTGCGATTCTGTGCAGCTTCTACGCTTAGTTCTCCAAAGAGTGTTAACACATCGTACAATACCTGAGCAGTATAAAAACTTTGCACTACGTTCTTAGAAAAGTTTGCAGCTCTATCATTCTTATCAGCATATAAAAACAGTTTTAAGGCCCAATTCTCCAAGTGTGCTTGAGCAGCCACATCATTAGTGATAGCTTCGTTATCGTGTAGCGCTTTCTTTGTCGCTTCCAACCAGTCCATTAATTTCAGTAAAAAATTCGTTTCTTCTTGCGTTTTGGTTGTTAGCTTTAATCCAGTTTGAAGGGCGTAAAGGCGACCTGTATACAAATCAAGTACAAATGCTATGCAAGACAAAAAAACAAACCAAATTTTGACAATTTTTTTATACATACACCAGTAACTGACAACACTATCTCGCTGGTCATGTTTTGACGCAATTGTCAAATATTGTTGAATATTTTTCATAGTAAGAGGAGTTGGCGGTAAATCGGGTCCTGCGAGTGCCATTAGGACGAAAAAATGTCAAAAATACAACTCTTTCAAAAAAGCAATTTTTTAGAGTACAAACTGCTCCTCTCTCCTCAACGAGTGGTATATCTGTGTTGTTTATTAGTTTATATTATATTGACACGCAAAGACTAATTGCTCAACCTATGTTCGTAATAAAATCTTGAGACGCTCGACAAAAAGACAAAAATCCTATCGCAATATCTCTTCGGGGATATCGATCACATTCGTTCAAAATTTGCTCGTCGATTGCGGACACTTCTTCGTATTACGTGTAAACAGATAATAAGGTGCAATAAGTACATATATAAATTGATATGCGCATCAGAGAAACATAAACCTGGACATCGCGGCGCTTGAAAGCGGGACCGGGGAGCGTCTACGCCATATCGACAGTGGTAAAGTAAATGTAGCACGGATTCGAACCGAATGACACGTAGAGTTGATGCGTGATCATTGTTTATTTCTGTAAGTGAATGTCATGCTGTGTAGTCCCTACATTTACTTTTTCGTGGATGTATCGCGCTGAAAAACCAGCGGGTCACGAGAATTGTAAGAAAATATCATAGTATACAAAAAAAAATATAATGCGACAGCTGCTCTCTCTGGTAAACGTTAATGGAAAACCTAGTGTTCACTCGCTGTGACGTGATCATTTCGACATCTATCACGTACATGCGTGAACATATGTAAATAAAAACAAATAATGTAATTAAAAACTTAATTAATTCGTTGTACTGTAACAAACACGCGAACGACATAAAGTACATTTAACATGTTGTGTTAGAAAATTTAATTTTCTATGAAAATAGTATTGTCTTGATACTATTTGTATGCGTATGTTATATTCAATAGTTAAATAGAAACCTAATAAAATTTAAAAATTATTTCTTTTATTCTTAGTCTCTTTATGTTGCTTTTGTTTTCAGGACTGAATTATTTCTATTGTGTTGAGATTGTGCAGAAGTATATGCAGTCAACAATGGAAGGTATTAATGACATGGAACAATTTCTTACTGATGAATGGCATGAAATTGCTGAACTTGTACAAGAAGAAGAATGCGTAGTTTACATAGACAGCTTGATGATTGAGTGTTTGCATTGGTATACTGGTGGCAAGGTATACTCGTTCTTTAAGAATGCCGGAGCAATTGCAGTTTATCAATTGTCTTCTGAATTTTCTGAAGTATGTGATTAACAAAAGCAAGACTTGTCTCATAGGAAAAAAAGATGAATTACTTTCTTAATAAATCACTTTTTGTTATAGAATATCGAAGTAAAGAACTGCAAAAAGGCAATTATCATTTCAGCCAGTATTGATAGATGTGAGATTGAAACGATACTTACAACAATAACACTGAAAAATGCATTTGAACATATTACGATTGCCTGTCCGGGTATTCCGGAAATACAGGATTATAACAGAGAAAAGGTTGATATCGTTTTTGTTTATATGATCGAAGAATAATGTTTAAAATGAGCATATTCTAAAACTTGCAGAAAAGGGAAATTTTTTTTCACACAGCATTATTCTGTATACTTTAAGGAATCAAAAACTGAACATTATTTTTTTTTTTATTCAGGAAGTGAGTAGAAAGACTATGCTCATTTGTACCAGTTTTCTTTCATCGTAAAAGAGGATCAAGTTCATTATAATTTATTAACATTTTCATTATTTATCTCTAGGTGAAAATATTCCCACATTCAATTTTCCTTAACCCAATTGACAGTGATTTATTTCTGATCCCATCGTTTGCTGAAATTGTTCCATCATTAACTGATATGTATCTCACGACAACAAGTAAAGAAACTATAAATAATCTCAAGGATAAAATTGAAACGTTTGTAAATTTATTAAACGAATTGTTCTTTCGCCTAAACGTGAAAGAGGATATTTATTTTATGGGCGAAGTCAGCAAATATATCGCTGATATGCTAGAGATGTTACCGGCAGCCATTGATCGCAGAAATGTAAGTGTGTCTTAGCACAGAATTAAAGAACAATGTTTGCAAGTAAATAATGTGATAAAGTAAAGATGATAAATGTCTCATTTGAATCTCATGTGCGTCAGAATGTAATGAGTCCCAAAAAGAAAGGAGTATCTTTAATCTTCGTCGATAGAGTGTTGGACCTTTGCACTCCTACTAGCAACAATACCGAATCGTTACTATCTAGGATACTTTGTACTTTGCCTCCTTTACCCGATCACCACAACGACGTCGCGATAGATATGTCTCCCTTATTTCAGAATCTGCAGGTAATTTTTAATAGCTAAGAATATATGTAACATGTGTAATACATGCCGTGTAAATANAAAAAAAAAAAAAAAAAAAAAAAAAACAAATGTAGGGAAACGCCATCATTAAATGAGAAGCTTTACTTTTCAAGGATTCAGATTCTGAAAAGATACCAGGATGTCTGGCCAGTAACAGAACCTTAATAAATACATTGATTACAAAAAATCAGAAAGATGTGTTGACCACTTTGAACGATATGCTCGTCGATATACTTTCAACGAAAGAGAAATCGAAACTGAAAGATAGCTTAAAATTGAAGCCGGCGACGAGAATTTCAGCTCACAGTTTGGAGAAACTTGTAAATAAATTCAAAGAGGTGCATGATCTTCATACCATATTGGAATCGAGCAATAAACTTCAAGTATGTTCTTACTGTTCTATAATGAAACTTAATTGTTCTATAATAGACTTTCCGTTCCGTATGTATGGCTTTCTTTTACAGATAGTATTGGGAATTATACAGGCTTTAACGTCGAAAAAAATGTCACAATTAGAGTTACTGATCAGTCTCGAGAAACTAGTTTTGCAAAATGTAGCTGTAAGTCGTTACTCTACGAGTGTGCTCGGACAAGTATGTGTGTGTCACATTTTCTTATAATTCTTGTTTGCGTAGTTTTAAAAGGAAATAATTAGAATTTGATTTCGATGTTTTTCAGCTCAGTACTATAATAAGAACGCGGAACAAGCGAGGCCTAGATACGGACAATATATTCACACTTTTGGTGCATATCTACGCGCTTGCCGGGACTGAAATAGTGTTCTCTTTCGAACAAGAACAACAGTTGATCGATGCCATCGCCGACGCTTTATTGGAAGACAATATATCATTAGCCAATGATTTTCATGAAAATCTCTACATGGATTTATCGAAGTATCAAACGTATATAAACAAATTAACACGTAAAGGTATGTTGCAAATTGTTATACTGCGAAATATATACGAATGTGAACATAATAATCTGTTTAAAAAAATAAAGCAACATTTTATTTAGTTTCTTATGTTGTTTGTGATAAACATTGGATTTGCTGCTAAATATACAGCGAAGACTAACGTATTAAATTAGTTATATAATATAAGTAGAATTGACAAATATAAATCAGTTGTATGTGATTAGAACATATAAATTTACTCTTATTTAAGAATTGCATTCTAAAATTAATTTCATCAAAATATTAACTCAAAAAATAAACAACGATCGCTCAATATAATAGGCAAGAACGATCAAACATTAGATAAGGAAAAGATTGTAAATCACGCAAAAGTCATCATGAAGAGATTGCACACAATAGCACAGCAACGTAATTCTCTACAAGATTACAGGTAAGACTATGGTTATTTTTAGTTTATACACAAAGTTTTTATGTAATCAATAAGTTCGCTGTAAAGTAAGATGGCTGTGAATCATAATTTTCTATATTTACGTGTGTGATCGGAGAAAAAATGTTTACCTTTTTATTTACATTATTTACAGTTCTTTGATATCCAAATCGAGTTCTCAAGAGATTGTTCGACGTATTGGTATCTTGCAACAATTGCTAACAGACGTGCTTCACCCGGACAGACCTGAGCTCTCCGATTTACATCACAGTTCATCTTCATTTATTTCGTCTAAATTGAAGTAAGCTGAGCGCATTAAGTGCACGAGCTAATAATTTCGTTTCTTTTTTTTCCAGTGAAATTTTAAAGAAAACTAATTTAATGTTTACATGTGTTTCCAACAGTTTGTTCAAAGAAAAAGCAATACCTCATCCATGTGACAATTCATGGATCATTGTTTATGTTGTTGGAGGCATAACAGCAGAAGAAGTGAGAGAAGCCAGAGAAATCATATCGTTATTTAATCCAAAATGCAAAGTAACAATAACAAGTTCAATATTTTTAAAGCCAACCGACATAACATTCAAGTATCTTCTGTTAGATGATGATTGTTATTAAAAATTGTCTGTGATTTCTCTTTGGAACTAAATGTTTGTATGTAAGCAGCACTTTAAGAAATCCACTTTATACCTGAATCAGAAATTATACACTGAACCTGTTTTGTTTCATTTGCAGATTGTACATGTGCAATAAATTTCTGAGGTACACTTTCATTACGGAACTGTATTCTATAATCTATACTTGTTTGTTCTAAAGGACAACTGTGTCTTGTCTGTGCTCCATGTTCGGACACACAATTCTCCCACTTGTCCCATCTGGTGTAAACTGTGACAATATTAAACTGAGAAGTTCTAGCACGAATGAGTGTGATGAGGCTTTTTGTGTACCAATCCATACTGAAATTTGTATTCTTTTCTCTTCTCTCCCTCCAGTAGTACGCCAGTATATTATCTATGGCTAACAACGCGGCAACCCTCCCGTTACTGAGAAGTTCATCTTCCAGCGTATGGAGCGTCAGCTGGAACTGCGTGTTGTCGCAGCAACTAATGACCGTCAGATTCTCCAGAGACTTGGTCACAATGAGATCGACTTTTTCATCCGGCAATCGCGCGCCGGCAGTTTCGCACGCGCTGCATATCATGGAGGTCATGAGTTCGGCCACTTTGCTTATCTGAGTATGACCGGTGTCGATCAGTATCGCGGAGGCGTCGCATCCGTCGATCTTGATCTTCTTGTACTGCGCGGGCAATATGCACTTCGCTATGAATCGATACAACAGACTCTTCCCGGTGAACGGAGTCCCGACGATTTCGATGATGCTTCGATTGTCGACGGCGCCGGAAAACAGGTACTCGTCGATGTTGATCGAACGCGATTTCTCGCTGAATCTCGATAACAACTCTAGACCGCCTTCGGAGTGAAACTGCATGTTATCGATGATTCGCGCGGCATTACTCGGTCTCGTTGCCGCCGCGACGATTACGCGATCGATTTTGTCTTCATCTTTCTTTCACAAAACACGCGGGAAGATCGAATCGAACCTTGTGAGCCAACTCCGACGAGACTACCTCGTGATAAGAAGCGAGTATGTACACAATCTGCGCGCGCTGTTCACGCGTGCGCGCTACACGCGGCGCGAGAATATCGTGCGCGTGCGCACAACGACGAATTCGGAACTAAAAGAGGAACGCGAAAAGAAACTTTCTTCCCAAGATTTTCTCGAACACCAATTAATTACCTAAACTTCGTTCAATATTGCAGTTTGCTCACAGATCGAAATTTCTTCCTCGCCGAAGAGAGAATTATTGCGCGCCTAAAGAATTCGCGCTCGCGGCGAATATGAACAAAATCAGACTTTACCTTACAGTCAAAATTTGAATACTCGCGACAGGTCAGATCGGTGAGCGCGATGTCGCGCCGCTCGGCTCTCGCCCTTCCACAGAGATATCCACGTTTTTCGCTCGCTCATCCGATATATATACATATATTCTCGCACACTCACTACCCACGTATCGAGGCGCGAGCTCTCAGATCTCAGTTGGGGCCAAGTGCGGTCTCCGTTCGGTTGCGTGTGGTGTTGCGTGTTCCAACGTCGGTATCACGTATTTCACAACTCGTCTCTGCACGCGAGGAGAATTGCCCGAGAGGGATTTGACACGAGAGAAAACGCATTTTACCTGCCTTTCTTTGTCTCACCTGTCACTGTTCGTTTCCCGACGTACAGCAACAGATCGCCACGATGAGTGTGCGCGGCAAGCAGGTGCAAAATGGTACCTACGAGTTCGATTACATGCGGGTACCTGATAGCAGGACGCGCTGGGAGATATTTCGCGACGGTATCCACAATCCCCAAGAAGGAACGTATTGCGGTCATACGCCAAAAAAATGGGGTAAGTTGCGCGGTGTTTGAAACACACGCCGACGAAAATTTTCGCGCGCGCTTAAAAATACAGATCGCAGCAGTTGTAACTTGATATAGCGAGAGAGAACGTGTGGGTTCTCTCTCTCTCTCTCTCTCTCTCTCTCTCTCTCTCTCTCTCTCTCTCTCTCTCTCTCTCTCTCTTTCTGTCTCTTGAAAGTATTTTTTTTTAATCATATTTTTCTTTTTTCACCTTTTTAGCGATCTTACAAAATTGTTACAAGCACTGTAACGGTCGTAACTTACGGCCGTAAGTTACACGCAGTGTATGTTACCATATTAACGATTTTCCTCGTATAGACGGATCGATTGATAGATAAAATGTAGATAATTAGACAGAGATAGAACGCGAGAGAAATACCGTATACAGAAGCGAAAAAACAAAAATTCAAGCTTATTTCATGCGGTCTTCGGATTACTTTCACAGTGTGTCGGTTTAATTAACGTAATCATCACATTGCCGGGTAATGAGATTTGTGAATTCTGACGAGTTTTTTTTTTTATGAATAGGTATTGATATCGATATAAAATAAGAGCTCTCTATCGATGTTGAATTTGAAATGCTAATGTGTGATTCAATATTGAAATGATGTATGACTGCGTACGTGTATAAAATAGTTTGAGGAAACTGTGGTTTTAACGATGCAGAGTCCCAATTTAGAAACTTGATGCTGATAAAAAGCTGAAAAATTATGTAAAAATCGTGATTTCGGAAAAGAGACATTGCTTGATGCACTTGAATAATAAAGAATTATTATCTCGCAAAATACGTCTTCCAATATGCAAACTCTTCCATTTTGTTACATGTGTATTACCACTATTATTTAACAATACAGACAAAACAATAGCGTTTTTTAGTCTGTTTATTTTTTATATAATGGTTGCGAGTAGATAATAAATATGCTTATCGCGCGCATAGAGTGTGTATCTCGTGCGCTCGGTATTTTGTAAGATTTATTTAATTAATTTAAGATTTTATTTTATGAAGAGTGCGGATAACACACAATTTTTCCGAATTTTTTATTTGGCTCACAACCAAATAAAAAAGAACCAATCTAGTTTAAATATTGCAACAAATAAATATAAAATTCTTTTGGTTGAGGATTTAATTTATATAAATTATTATGTATTCTAATAAATGCAAAAAAAATTAAAACCTCGTCACTCGGCAAAAATAAACGTAACCAACGACGTTAAACGTCAGAAAGATTAAGTATCACGTGTAGTAAACTTATATTATCATATCGCAGCATTATCGTTATCACATATGAAACTAGATGACAGAACGACGATTGAGAAATATTCCGATCGTAATATTTTCTTTCAAAAAGCGAGTATATTAGAAAATAATACAGAGTAAAACTTTGCACATTTGATTTGACGTAACTTGTACAAAATAATTATGATGAATTTCTCATCGATAATTAATTCACTTTTTCCATCAAATATTATTTCACCAACAAAATGTGTCAAATAATTCTCGAAATCGATTTGGATCGTGAGTGTTTGTTTTTTGCCGATCGCACTTTATTTATATTAGATCACAATTTAATCTCACTTCAACGTGGAAATACGACTGTTGACTTAATACAATTATAATTAATGTACTTGTCGCTCGAACGTATCCGACCTGCGCAATGACGCGCGCGAGCGCCACGTATGCGTATGTGTGTTTGTTTGTGCGTGTGAAGAATGTCTTACGTAGACTTCTTGGCGACTGCTTAGAAGCAACCGACCCTGAGGCTCGAGTTTGGCAGTGGCTGGGTATGAGAGAGCACCGGAAATAAGTATCGGTGATGGTTAATACACGAGCGAGCGTGTGTGTGTATGAAGGGAGTACTTGTAGAGTGTGAGACTCTCTTCTTCACTTCTTCCTCCGCTCTTCGCGTCTCTTTTCTTCCTAAAATCTCTTAAAACGCTAATGTCAAGCTTATCGAGAGCGCGTGACGGCAACATATCGATATCGTCGCGTTCACAAATCGTCTCTCGACAAATGTACTCCCTACACAATCTGCTGTTCTTCCAAATTTTGTCTAACTCTCCCTTCCGTCCACGTACATAAGTCGCGGTGAAGACATTTTCTCTCGAATACGAAACTTTTACAAATTACTTGCTCGCTGCGCCTACGTCTGCAAGTAATTTGTTTCACTGTGATATACACCGTTCGTTTTTTCCGCTAAAAGAATATCTTGAATTTTCCTCAATGCTCTTTAATGTGCCGCGCAATTGATGAATTCCAATAAAGTTTTATACGACACACGTAATGTGTACAAAAAAACTTCACATCTGAAGAATTTCATATCTCTCGTGATTTTACGCGTAGCGTCTTTTTTGAAGTCTTTTTTTTATCTTCATAAAAGTTTAGCACACTTCGCGCGCAATGACGACTGCCGCCATCGTTAAAGATAAGAAACAACTTGCGATACACTATGTGTATGTATTTTTATCCTAAAAATGTCGGATATCTTTTGTCGAATTAATTAACGCTCTTTATCACACACAAAAAACGCCTTCTTTCGCTTTCGAAATTCAAATTCAAAATTCTTCAGTTCTGATGAATATCGCTCTCGAATAGAGCGGATTGAATAAAACAGAAACACTTACGCGACCTTGTACTGACGTAAAGTTTGATTTGTCGGACAAGTAATAAATCAAACTTGCATACACGCGCGATATGACTGAAACAATTAACTGTAAAATTAAGCGCTCGTGGAATATTGCATGTTAATGTGTGTGTGTGTGTGTGTGTGTGTAAAGATATATTTTAACTTTGAACGCGTCGCGCGTTGGGACATCGTTTCAAATACGTTATTGCACGCATGCCAACTGCTAAAAATAGTGTATTCAAAGGCGCCCAGGTGCCTCTCTGCAAAGTACTTTTAATGATACTCATACTACAAATCATATCAAAATGCTTTTCTTTAAAAAAAAAAAATAATTGAAAAAATGCAGACGATATACAATATTATATATTTCGAAATTGGGTCTTCAAACAGAAATGTCAATCGTCTTTCATCGCTCGATTAATCAAAATTAAAAATTTGTATCTTAACAATATACAAAATAAAATTGTTGCACTACTGAAAAAAATATAAAAAAAAACTTGAATTTTTACATATAAAAATAATAAAAAGTTCGCGACAAAAGTCTCTTTCGCCTTTGTCTGTAATCTTTTGGTTATTTCTTCTTCTCTCGCGAAAAGATATTGAGTGTGACGGGTTTGAATGATTGGCTTCGCGCAAACGTCTCTCAGTTTTCTCAAGCAATAAAATTGATTGCAAACACGTCTTCTCTTCGGCAAGGTTATACAATAGAATATATTCGATTGGAAGAAGAAACGTTTTATGGGGATCAGGAAACACGTCATCGGCGTTATAATTAGCGTTTTACAAAGTAAAATTATACAAAAAAACGTTACACACTCCGCTCCCATTTCACTTGCATTTTAATGTTTCGTCGGTTCGCAAACGATTTTATTCACGCAACGATCACACGTTGCGTACGATGAAACGTAAGTTGCATATTCAATTAATCCCGCACTTTTCACCGTATGTTTCGAGGTTTTTTAACTTTTCATTATTTTTTTTTTTTTTTTACAGATGCAATTTCACTTTGTTTGAGATCGGACGAGATTTTTTCTTTTTTGTTTCTATTAATTGTGTTTTATATTTGCACATTTTTTCATTCTTTCGCATTTAAATCTTTTCCTCTTACGTAAAACGAAGATACCCTACTCGGTTACGAGAATTCTGAATTCCTCGATAAGAAATAGAAGACGCATATTTAATTTCTCACGCGAATAAAAAAATCAAAAACAAAGATGAACACGTGGAATATAAGAACATGCATCTCACATAACTAGTCAGCAGGCGGCGATCTCAAGACTTTCTCGATATCAGCCGGGAGGAAGTTTCGTTTTCCAAGGAACGATAAGATCTTTTCGTAACGAGACACGTCGCTCGCATGTTATCATCATTGTAGATATCTTTTTTTTTTTTTACTGACGTCATTGTGTGCCATCGGTGCGCACGACATTCTTTTTTCCTTCTGCACAGGAGAGGCACAGAAAACCAGTCGCGAGAGACGCGTTCACGACAGATACACGTGGTGTTTTCTTTTTCTTCCGTTTGATTGAATATGTAATTATCCGACCGCATTATTGATCGGCTAACGCCGATGTGCGGCTTGTTCACGAGAAACGTTTTCGAACGCGTGTCCTCGTTCGTTTCTTTTGTTTCGAACGCAACGGAATTACGCGTTCGAGTGTGCGCGAATAAGTAAAAAAGCAGACGAGGACGATATCTTTTTCCCATGTCGACGATTATGTAATTTTTTATCTTATAAATATATCTATAGTTCAACACACACACGCGTGCGCACTCGACAACGTACAGCTATCGTTGTGTGGCAAACAATATTTTTTCAAAAGTTATATCTAATAAACTTTTATGACGTTCTAATAAAGATTACGGCACGCTCTGTGTTGACCGAGCGTCTCGAGAGACATCTCAAACATTACACACTACAAAATAGAATTCTAGTGATTTTTGTTTTTTTTTACATGTAAAATTTATTTTTTTTCTACATAAAAATTACGCTCAAGCAATTACGCCTCTTAATTACGTGGTGTAATTCACACCACAAATACACATACGCGTAAGTTATTGTGTTTAAACGTGCGACGTAAGATAAATTGCCGCGGAACGTTCTTTTGATTTACGCAAAAGATTGTTACAAAACTTTTGCGCGTTCGCGCAAATGTTGAAAATGTGCGACGACACGTGTGAATTAACAACGTGAGTCGTTTTATTTTTCTCGCAATTTACCGCTCACGTAAACGCATGTAAATTTTCACGCTGATCAAACCAATTCTCACGCGGCTTCGGTGTCGCTAAATTCTCGTGTGATTTTGAGAGAACTGAACGAGTTTTTTTATGAAGAAAAAAAAAATAACGTATCTGCAAAACGTCGCTTGGGTTTTTATACAATGAGAAAAAAACCAGAACCAACGTGAACAATGACACTTTTGACGTGGACAATGTAACACTTTCAAGTTGTACCAAGAAACGCGCGATGCAGAGAAAAACAAAATGTTTCTAATTACAGATTATTTTCCTAACGCGGATTCTTTAACCGAAGAAGTCTCTCTCAAGCTTCCAAATAAATTAAGCGCACACAGAACAACAATTCAACATTCGTTTAAACGATTATAAAATCAACGTTTTCGTGCGAGATTATTTGTTTTATTTACATATTTATAGAAGACGAATAGAAAAAATTAAGTTAAGTTCGATCGCGATTCTTCGTTCGTATCGCAACGACGATACGCGGCGAACGTTATTTACTCAGCGCGCTGGAGATTCCGATATCGGGCTCAAACTCTTCAAGGCGCACAGATGTCTGCTGCGCGATTTCCTGGTTCTTCGCGAATCATCGCGGAGCGAAGGCACGAAGTCTTGTGATTCTGGATGAACAACCGAGTGATAACACAGCGATTATTACGAGCGCACTATACGGAATTCGTTCTTAAACTGACGTTATCTCGCGACCTCGGCCGCTGTTTCCAAAATATACGCGACCGATATATCGGTCGCGTTTCTCGCGATCTTCTATCGCAATTTTCGCTCGCCTTTAAAAGATCGATTCCGCGACGATCGAAAAATCGTCTATTTCTCTCTTTCTTTCTCTCTCTCTCTCTCTCTCTAACGATGCCGTTATCGTGCGACATTAAAGTGTGCCAGAACATGCGCCATCGTGATGAATTAGAAGGGCCACCGTAAGTCTTCAACCTCGCGCGTCTGAAACCGGTCCACTTTGTAGAATCTCGACGGCGAGTCTCTCCGTTGCGAAAAAAAAAAAAAGAAAAAGAGAAAACGAAGGTCATGATTCTTAGCTCGGCTTCTCAGCTAAGTCGCTTGTACATCGAACAAACCGAAGCATCGGAATATCCAGATTATTCCAGAAAGACGCGGATCGAGCATGATCTTCGCTGCGGAGATTATTAAAACTTTTGTCGAGAATATATTATACACACACACACACACATGTACGCACGCACGCGTGTACGTATGATAGAAGAACAGCGAGGTACACACAGTTGGCCCGGCCCATTAGAGATTCACGTTGCTTCTGAAAAAGGATCTATATTTAGAGCGCGCGTTGGCACTAAGCCCTGGGCTTTAAATATTTTCCGTTCGATCGGCCGAAATGATGAAAATTTTTCGGTCTACGCGGGTTGCGTAAGCGGCCGAAGTGAGAATTGTGCGGTTTTTGCGATTGCGGAATTGAGTCTGTTTCCGACAAAAAAAAAAGAGCAGAAAAGAGTTTTCTCAGTTAAGTTTGTGTGTGTTTTGCCTCTCCCTTTCCCTTTTTCCTCTCCCACAATGATCTTCTCGTGGCACGTGGTTCGGCACAAATTCGCGTACGATGCTTATCTGGATCACGCGCGACGGCGCCCAAATGCGTCAATGGCAAAAGTATAAATAGCGCAATGGAGATTCTCTCCTTTCCCTCTTCTTTCCTCTCTCGTGAAAATATCACCGAGTCAAGAACTTTTTCTTTCTAGAGAACCACAGTGTGTTTGGCTTATATTGGCCAAACGTCTATTGATTTGAAAATTGTTGAAGTTATATTCTCAATCGAGTTTGTTCAAAATTTCATATTTAATTTACAGGCATCACTCTCATCTTTTACGGTTGTTTCTACGCCGGGCTGGCGGTGCTGTACGCTATCTGCATGAAGGGCATGTTCTCCACGTTGAGCAACGAAAAACCTACGTGGATTTTAAGCAGCAGCCTCATAGGTACCAATCCAGGTGAGATCTGTCTTACTCTTTGCTTTGTCTGTACGCGTGTGCTAAAAATTTTCTTATTGCAAAACGTCCAAGTAGTTTTCGTTACTGAAAATAAATTTCCAAAACTTTTGTTTTTCTTTTGCTGGACGCATAATTATCTTTTTTTGAGATCTTGAGCTGAGAGGTAAGTGAACGCATCTTTGTGTGTTTTACTTTATCGAAGAATTCAAACTCACTCTTGAATGACAACAACGTTGTCAACGTTGTCGCGCGCGTGAATCGTACGAGAATAAAAATCGTCAGTCGACAGTTTTGAAAATAATTGTTTAGTATTCACAATCTTTGAAATAATCTTGCGGTTTATTCTCATTTCTCTCTCTTTTTTCGATTCCATCGTTTTTTGATGTAATTGATCATTAGGTTTGGGATTTCGACCGATTTCGGATAATGCCGACGAGAGATCGCTCATTTGGTACAGCGCGTCAAATGCGACTGAAGTGAAAAAATGGACGCACCTCTTGGATAAGTTTTTGGAGCGTGAGTAACAAGTCGATTAATTAGTTCAATCTTTGAATCTTTCTTTCTGTTCTCTTCGTTATTATATTTTCCGCGAATTATATTGTGCGAAGAAATGTTCTGTTTAAAATACCTGTCCAATCCATCAAATCTTGTCAGAGATCTGTAGCGTTAATTTATTTATTTTTATGTGTTACAAATTGCACAGTTAATCGTGTCTCTGCTAAATTCGACAGAGTACGTTAATTCGTCACTTTTGCCAAATGAGGGTAGAAACCAGCAGATTTGCAATTACACCATGCCGCCAAAGTCCGGTAATGTATGCGCGGTCGACGTGAACAGTTGGGGACCATGTTCGCCGACTCGACAATACGGCTATAACAACTCGGCACCTTGCGTCTTCATCAAGCTCAACAGGGTGAGCGTATAAACCCTTTCAATTTGATTAAAATTGAAAAACTACAAAGCATCTCATCGAAATCCTTAGTTTTTATTTGTCACATAAATTTTCTAACGAATATTTTTTGAATGTAGTAGGTCCCGGACTTTCTTAACAGCACGCAATTTCTCTCATCTATCCAGACACTTTGACACTCCTTTTATATCATCGCAGACATTTCCAAACCGGACACGAGGCTGTTAAAGCAAAACACATTTATTTCGATCCTTTCCATCATCGACGGAAAATGTTTTCCACGCATTCTGTACATTGGATTGTATATTTGCAACGTTTTGAAATGACATTTTTCAGATATACGGATGGATTCCTGAATACTATAACGACACTCAGAATTTGCCGAAGGAGATGCCAGAAAGCCTACGCAGATATATACAGGAACTCGACGCTTCATGGGTTAGTTAGTCGGTCAGTTAATTATGTCAGTCGATAAATTATATTTCGGTTCGAGTAAAACTCGGAGAGAAAAAGTCGCTTAATTATTTATACTTGTCACGCGTAACGGATTTTTTGTCAGTGTTAATTTTCTGAGAATGATAAAGTGACAGATATACTCAATATAAATGTCATTATTTATTTTTCCGTTTTTATATTCACATAAAGTGAATTGCTTGAATGATTTGTTGTTTCGTATTGCACAATCACGAATTAAACTTGTAAATTTGGGTTATTTGCGCGCGTACTATCTCTGCACGCGAGAGAACATTGAATATATCTCCCGTAATATAAAATTACCTCTCAAATCCTTTCACTTTTTGCTACAATATATAAATTCATCACAAGCAGTTCTTATTTCAACTCTCGTATAAACTTAAGGATATTGAGATTTTGTCATGCTTTGCATGTTGTATAAATTTTTGAAAAAGCTGCAGAGATATTTCACGCGTAATGTGTACACAGTTTTGTTTTTTTTATATTGCAGCTAAATACCGTATGGGTGTCCTGCAAGGGAGAAAATCCTCACGATGTCGAAAGTATCGGTGAACTGTCGTATTATCCGCGAGGACACGGCTTTCCAGGATTTTATTATCCGTACACAAATATCCCGGGCTACTTAAGCCCGGTCGTCGCTGTCCATTTTCGTCGACCAAAAAGTAAGACGATAACAATATCTCGTTTATTAATTATTGGAACAAGTAATGTGCAAATATTTTTTGACAAAAGAGATCGCGAGAACGTATTTTTTATCTTCCTCGTTTTTTTTTTATAACAAAAAATCGCATTCAAAATAAATTCGTGTCAATAATGTTCGATTTCCATCGTTTTTGATATTAAAATTGTTTTTGATATTAAAATATTTTCATTGTGCATTGTTGTATATATATATATATATAAAGTGACGTACGTGATATATTTCGCGTGTCGTAATTTTTGTTATCTATGATATATTATTGTTATTAGTGTTCTTTAAAATGTGCATCGTACGTCGAGATGTAATATTTTATTCATCATTGACCGGTTCATGTGACTTGTAAGCAAATGACGCACTCCAGATGAAACCGGTAAAAGCCGGTGTGTTGCGGTACGATATCGGTCGACGAAAGGTGTCATCGGCCAGCATGTTGTTTCGAAGCTGAATGTATTCACGGATTTAATCCGCCATCTCGGATTTCATAAATCTTCAGTAAACCGTGCGTTGTTGTTTGCTAAAGACAAATTAATTGTTTGCCGAGGACAACAAATTGCGTGCAATTTATTTTATTGCAATCTTTGTTTGCGCATATTCGTATTGTATCGAGCGAGGCGACAGAATACGCTTGGAACGCGTACGTGTTGGATAATTCGAGGAATCGTTTCATTTGTAATGATACGGTGAATCAATTTTTTATATTTCCATTTTGTTTTTATAAAGCAAAGAACGCGATTAATTTTGCTACTGTGCTCGGTAGTTTTTAATATCGCGTTAGTATCGTTTATTTTCAGATTCGTTCGCTTATATATATCGTGATCTCGTTAGCTGTAATTCTGGACGTGGCAAGAAAAATTCTCACGTTTATATTTGTATTGAATTACCTTTCCAGGAAATCAACTCATCAACGTAGAATGTCGAGCATGGGCAAAGAACATCGAATATAGTTCGATCAGATCCGAGAAAAAGGGTGCTGTGCACTTCGAACTTATGATTGACGAATGATCCATGCGTCAACAATCTTAGAGAATGTCACCGTTTTCGGCGCATCGCGACTTTACGGTGTTATTGCGGGGTTTAGAAAACCCGGATGCGCACAAAAACACGAAAAGAAACACACGTCGCGCGAGTCTCTATTTCTGATTGCAACACTGCTCGCGCCTAAAGCACAGCGAACACAATTAATATACACATGTATAATAAGTATGTAAAACAACAAAAGTCAAATTTTTGAAGATATACATTTGAGGATATATTTTTCTAAAAATATAAATAATTCTTTTCACATATAAATTCAAGACTCGTTTGGAAATTTGTGTCAAGCGTCTCTCTGTTTTATAAATATATATACACAAATAAATATTTTTTGAACATATATCCTGCATTGTATATGTACACGTCTAAATTTTGTGATCTTAAATCGTATTATTTTCAACATCAGTTTGAACGAAATACTTGTGCTTTTTCGAATTGTCACTGTGCGCAATTTGCGTCTTACTCTTGTGGCGTACTTACTTAAAAATAATTTAGATGTAATAATTGTACAGAATATGAATAATATAGTATATTGCGTGCGCTTCCGTATAGCAGATATATAATTGTCGAAATAAATATATACCAGCATAAGATAAAAATTCTTGTAATAGTTTTTTTTTTTTTTT